>NW_006440642.1:3142193-3152726 GCF_000325575.1 Pteropus alecto | reverse complement strand
AGTTCTTTAATTTTGTTAGATTACATTGGTTATAAGATCTCATAGCCCACCAAAATGATCATTTATAGTTATTATTTATAAATACAACAAATGAATATTCTATCTTCTTCTTGTACACTGTTAAAACTATCTGAGGACTGGAACCATGTCAATTTTAAAAATTCTTACATCCCTAGTGCAAAAAGGTTTACGATTGTAGTAGTTTCTCAGTAATTTATTCCATAATCCTTGGCGAATAAATGAGTGAATAAATCAGTACTTAACTGAGTGGCTCAAATGTTGAGGCTGCTGCTATTGTCACACAGAGACTATAATATATGCCTTAAATTCTTTCCCTTTTAGTTTATCACCACCACTTATTATACAGATAGGAATAAAATGTCTTTTTAGCCAAAACAGGAGAATGAGTACTATAAAGAATTTATTATGAAGGAAATCTTTGACAAAGGCCAAATAAAATATAGATTTAGCAAATTAACTTCTGTTACTGGTTTCTAGTTCTTTTCAAGAAATACTTTTGTATAGATGGGTCAAGTTTATTTAAAATGATGGGAACTATTCTGCCACAGTCAGAATACTAGTTGGTCAATACTAGTTGGTCAATCTATTCTTGTCTACCAATTTAAATTATCAAGTCATTTGAAAATAGAATAAAGACAACATTTGTTAGCATGTAATGTGGGATGTGTGTGTGTGTGTGTGTGTGTGTGTGTGTATGTGTTAAAATATGGAGAAGAGTTCATAAGTAGAAGACACTTACAAATAACTGTGTAGAAAATGTTTATTTAATCATGCCGTTGAAAAATATAAAGAGATGCTTTTCAATCTTGGATCTATGTCTTCAAGCTTCCAGATTTGAATGGCTGATAAATAAATTTGTTTTCAAATTTCTTCATAAAAGTTACCTGATATATATGATTTCTATGTCCAGTTTACATTTAGGATAATTTAAAATAAATTGACATTCATATTAGAAAGTTTACTATTTTCTGCAATCACTTATTCTTCCTGAAAATAAATTATAATACTACCAAGTAACACTTAACTGTGATCTTATTAAATCCTCACAACAACTCAATAAGTTAGAATTCCTTAGTATTGCCATTTTACAATTCAAACTGAGACTTAAAGAAGTCTTGTAACTTTTGAAACTGAGACTACACAACTAATAAATAAGGGAGCTGAAGGTTTAACCTGGAGAGGCTGAGTTTAGATATTCTCTGCCGTAGATTTTGAGAACTGAAGCTCACTTTTAAAATCACTTATTCTTCTAGAAAACAATTATGTGTTGGCTATTTTATGCCAGGCACTTCGCTAAGCACTCCTTCTTCTCTTAAGGTGTTCATGGTCTAGTAGAAAAAATGGGCAAGTAAAGAGAGTATAATAAATAATATGCATAATTACATTGTACTCTGAGATTGTAAGGTCTAAAAAAGACTCCCCCCATGCTTATTTATTACAAAATTTGGTAAAGATGTGTAAGAAGAAAAAATATTTAAAAGGAAAATATGGATCATTTGAGATGAAGGAAGCAACAAAAACAAAAACAAAAAACAAATGATACTTATTAGAGAAATAGTATGATGGATTGAGGAGTGAAAGTAGTTCATATATGTATGTAGGGATGAAAGTGTTCATTAGGCTAAAACAAAAATTACAGTTAAGGAAGTAGTGAATGAAGATGCTAGAATGTAACAGGTGCCAAAACTTAAATTGCCTTACGTTGCATGAGAATAATTTTAGACTTTGTTCTGAGGATAATGAAAGTTTTAATATGTTTTTATTTTTAACCTTTGATTTGAATATATATACTCGTTTATACATATAAATTTCTAAAAGATCTTTCTATTTGTTATCAGTGTAGATTGTGTAATGAGAAAATGTTAGCACCAATTTTTATGGAAATTATTAAGACTTTTGTTAACTAAAGGCCATGACAATAAAAAAAATAGAGAGCCAATCATTTTGAGAACTAATAAGGAACTCATAGTTAATTAGATTATAAATTAATGAGTGAGGGTTGCTTTGGAGATGAAAATGTCATTTTATTAATTTGTTTCTATTTATTAAAATGTTTAACTAGAGGAAAACATTTTAAAATAATAGCTGGAAACTGTCATCTAAAATATTCATCTAATTAAACAGCTATCTCCATTCTATGATCTTGTCGACCAGCTGAAAGTTGAAGGTGGTTTACGTGAGGAAGGCTTGCGTGACCTACCCAAACATCTCTGTGGTGTCTATTGAGGGAGTTTTTGTTCATCTGAATAGCTTTGACTTTTTAGATATGTAGATACATCTTGCAGAAAGTACTTCTAGAGTGATGCTGAAAAACTAAGGTTCATAAATATTCACCAATTCTGAACAAATCATTCTTTTCCAGAAATAGAAAATCATTAGGTAATGTTGGTTTTCCTACCACTGTGTTTCATCAATATCTTCCTATCTCCACAATTGCCAGGAGAAGAATGCAATTACTCTGCTAACCGTGGCTTGATTTCTGATTTCTACAGAGCTCAAGATTTTCTAAAGAAAGCTTCTCTATTTTGTTAGGAATAATACAGCACGGGAGGAGCTCTTATTTTCCTCCTGGAGCTGCAAACTCCAGCAAGTTAGAGGGAATTTATTTCAGAGATTTGACACTTCTCCAATGTTAATATATTTTCGGTCTAATTTTGTTATGCATTAGCATGTGCTTGGAATGTCAACCACCCCCTTATTATGGATCACAGATTTAGGTTAAGTTGTCATTGCCTAGCATTTGCTCAAGAGTGAGTGCCATATGCTTCGCAATTTTATTTATTTGGATTTTATTTGATTTAACCAAACATTAGAGAAAGCGAGTGCTTAAGATAACATTATGTATGATTCAGAATAAAATCACAGTTCCATTAAGTGGCTTTTCTTGGACTATATATATAATTTATAAAATTGACAATGCCAGTCTTTTATACATTTCAGATGTTTTTTACTAATTTTCCATGCATTGATATGTATTGTACTATTTTTCATATGTGTTGGATGGTGTATTGGAATTTCAAAAATAAGAAATAACTACAATGTTTTTAAATGCTTGCAGCACCCAGCTTTGTAGAATCACAGTCTCCAACTTTAAAGAAGAAATTACATTTGAGGTAGATCAGATGCTACTTATTCCTTAGATATAATGATTAAAACCCAGTCTATAATAGCCTTAATAGACTAAGATCCCACAGACAGAGAAAGGAGAACAGGAGAGTTCTCTGATGACATCCGGGATTTACTATTGAATACTTAATTAGAATTTAAAACTTTGGTAGAGTAAACATATATATGTATGCATATATGTATGTAGACAGACAGACAGATGATAGATAGATAGATAGATAGATAGATAGATAGATAGATAGATAGATAGATAGATAGATAGATAGATATAGATAGATGATAGGTAGATAGATAGACACACGTACATATACATATATGTTTTGTGTGTGTGTATGTGTGTGTGTGTGTGTAGGTATGTGAGTAATGCATACATATGTCAAATTGAACATAAAACTGTGTCTGAATCTTGCCTTTTTCAATGGTAAGATTATTCCAAAATCATATCAGCCTATGTATAAATACCAAAACAAATCTTTTCAACAGAAACTTATGTATGACTAAAGCATGAAAGCTCTATTGTAAGAATCACACTTAAATGCATTCAAATCTTCTTGTTTATAGTTTTTTTAATATATAAAAAATAAGATTGTTACAAATTAAATTTTTCAAGTACAAAGAACATAAAATTTTATTGTAGCTTTTTATAAATTGTCATTTTGGAAAGGTTTATTAGTTATTAATATTTCTCTATTTTGATTAAATTGAATAATAAAAATTCATGATGATACTTTGAATTTGTGCTAGTTCAAGAAATTTAACATTTGAAACTCATCAGGGTGAAATAAGCCATATCTTTTCATTATCATACCAGAAAATTTGTTAAACGACTTCCTTTAAAAATAATTCTGTTTCTTTACACTTACACATGAAAGAATTATTGATGCTGGGGAGGAGAATGAAGTTTTTAAGATAACGAACACAGCCTTCCCATATGAATAGACAAGGAAACAATGTTTGCCTAAGAAGAAGAATAAAATAAAGCAAAAATTTTCAGATATATTTGAAATATATGTGCATTTGTGTGTATTAAAACTAAAAATGAAAAGATAATTAAATGGTAAAGACATAATTTAAATAGTGTTTTCAACTGAAAGGAAACAAAAATGTGATGTGTAAGGTCACATTATTAAATATATGTTATTTGTAATGAGGTAATTTGTGGGTTGAGGGTTGGTTTACTAAAATCCATTATATTATTAAATAAATAAGTATATAAAAATAAAAAAGGAAGATATTTGATTCTTAACTTAGAGAAGTAGACAGATAAAAAGACCATCATTCTCATCCTTATAACAAGGGAAAAACTAGACAGACTGCAAATTCATGACTTTCTGGAACACACCAGAGAACTTAATTCTCTTGGCATCCAACTGCCCCCAAATCTGGAAGAGCCAGGAGTACGTGCTAAAACTGGGCAGGTGCTGCAGCCAGTAAGAATTCAACTGAAATGCCTTATGTTATTAGTAAATGCCAAGTGTGGACTATGTGAAAGTGAAAATCCTTTAGGGATTATAGATTTAAGGAGTGTTTGCACCTCTTACTGGCTTTTTCTCCATGTATGTGAGAAGGTACTTAGGGGAAGACTGGAGAGAAGCCTGAGAAGTCTTCCCTTGTGATGCTAGCTACAGGAAGGAAATAGCTTAAACTGCTGAAACTGCTTAGATGCTGCTCATAGTACTCCTTTATGTGAAAAAAAAAAAAAAAAGTTTAGTTTTAGTTTCCAGGTAAAAGGGAAATGGAAATAATGGGAGAAATTACATTAAATCTCAACTGTCTTTTTAGAGTCGATAATATGCACTGTGATGCTCAAAGAGTAAGGTTACAAAATTAAACATTTTCCACAAAGCATCTAATAGACCTATTGTTCTGTGGAACATAATTTTGGAAGATCTAAAAGTTAGAGAAAACAAGCATGTATTGATATCTTCTCTGTGCCAGGTACAATACTAAGGATGTTATATACATTTTTTTTTTAAATTAAATTCTCAAGATCCCTGCAAGAAGAGTTGTTTTCTCCATGTTTGAGGTAAAGAAATCGAAGTCTAGAGAAGTTAGGTTGACTATAGTCACAGAGTAGGTAAAAGGGAAAACATGATTTGAATCTGAGTGTGTTTCAGTTTAGTAATGATGCCTGTTTTATCCTGTCTTCTACAGGTGACATGTGAAAAATTTAATATATTAAATATTCATTTAAAAGACATATTTGAATATTTCCACAATTCCTTTAAATGAACCTATGAAATATCTCATAAAATTCTAGTTTTAAAAGATGTGTACTTCAAAAGCGCTATGGAAAAGGTTTCAAGTTTTCTTGGTCTCATAGTCATCTCTATTTATTTCTTAAACATAGTTCCCCAAAATTCTATTTAGCTGTCTTTATTGACTAACTTACTCAACACTAAGCACTTGATGTTGCATATTCTTAGACTGTATTTATCACCACACACTCCAATACATGATCTCCTTAATAGAACAATAACTTCCTTGGTGATGGCATCTATCACCTCTTGTCAAGGAAATACTGACCAAAAATACTGATTTCATCAGCAAATGGATCTGGAGAGATTCAAGATATAATCAGTTTAAACAACAAATACTAGATTATAGTAAAGCAATAAACAATAAATATTATTAATTTTTCCTTATATCTACACAAACCGGTTTATGAAATAGTAGTGATTTCAACAGATCTCAGAAAAAAATGTCCATTGCACATTTGATGAAATGATGACTTCTATCTTGGAAGTCCTAGGAAACACATCTCCAAGTACAATACTGTTTCTTGCTGTTTATGTTTTGCTTCCATCTTATCACCCTAATCCAAGTAGCCTGAGTTATCTATAAGATATCTCAAATTTTTCATATCCGGAAGTTTGAGTAAAGTGTAGCCTTCAAGAACTTACCAGGATCTATTTGCAAGCAAGTGATTTTCACAATCGCTAATTTTGTAAGCAAATTGCATACACCACTTCTATGTTGTTTTGAAGTCATGCCATTACAAACTCATCTGAGATATTTAAGATGACAAAACAAGAACAGGGAAAGCAACGAATTGCAATAAAAAATTTGTCAGAGTAATAAATACACATGGCAGGTCACACTTCAGTTTATAAAAACAGCTTTTGCCAAAGGTGGTTTAAAAGGGTAGATATTTTCCCTGCATTACTTGTAGTGATGCATCTCCCTTGGAGTTCTGACCTCTTGTGGCAACAAAGAAATTATGCTTTTTAAAGGACAAATAATCAAGATTTATAAGATTTATTCTCTACATTTTCAAAGTAGATGAAGACAAACTATGCATCTTCCATTATTTTATAGAAATCGCATCTCAAAATAGGTGCAGCAATGCTTCCATAAACTGGAGATAGCTAATATGAAGTTACCCTTTATCAGAATTGACATATTCTATACTCAAAAATATTAGATTAATAAAAAAATGAATTCCAATTCACATTCTGGATTTATTTAAAAAAAAAGTAGAACAAAACAACAACAACAACAATACTTGTTCTTTCTTATCCTAGTTAGTTACAATTATGTACTTCAGGTGTTCTGTGAGAGGAATCTTAGAGACAATCTCTTCTCTTTTGGTCCACCACACCTAATTAGGAATAAATTCTCTACATCTGATATAATTCTATGATCTATTGTTTTTGTTTTGTTTTGTTCTTAATTTTCACTTCCTTCATGATTACATTAACCTTGTTTGCTCTCTCCTGAAATATTACAGCAGTCTCTATGGGAGATACTATCTTCACTCTATCTTAATTTGGATGCTTATATAAGTGTTATATTTTGATTACAGACACAGTAAAATGTCTCTACAACTAAACATGCTCCAGTGCTTTTCCAAGGGCATCAGAATAATGGCCCAAACTTTAGCATTCTGTACAATTGGTTTTTAAAATGCAGTCCATTTATATAATCTCACAGTATGCATCCACAGTCCAGTCTCATTGAATTATTGCTTTCCTTCTTTCCTGTAATGTTCTTCCTCACTCTGTGGAGTTCTGCAAAGCCAAGATTACTCAGCTTTTTTGACACAGTTCAAAATAGTACTTTAATTAATTTGCTTATTCGCTTAGTAATTTCTAATAAGAATTTTCAAAAGTATTGTTTTTGTCCTGGAATTGTGATGAAGTGCTGATACTGACCATAGTGGTCCATCTTTCCTACATTTTAAGTAAAGTAAACCAAGAGCAGCTGGTGCCAGTCTCTCTCTCCAAAGTGTATAGAAATTTGTCAGTTAAGGAACCAGCCTTTTTCTTCAATCTCACATTCTGTTAATAAGGAGAGTAGATACGCCTTTTGCAGGATTGTAGTGGTTAGTTATTCTCTTTCTTCATACTCCTTTTAGAGAGAAGATAGTAGCTGTTTGCCTGGAGGCCAAGCATAGGAGTCTAAATAGAATTGTTCTTGAAGGCTGAAGAGTATCTGGAAAACGGGGTGTCCTCATTTTATTTCTCAGTTGTACTTTGATGAGTCAAGAGGCCTGTGGAGTCATGTTTGTACTTCTGGAACAGGGAAAAGAATATCTGAGGGGAGTTAGGTAGTGGGGATTCGCAAGGCTGAAAAGGGGTTAGCAGGATGTGGCTAGCCACTTAGTTTTCAGGACTCTGAATTTCTCTCACCCACTGCCAAATCCACATTGAGCACAAAAATTACACCATGTAACAGCAGCAATCCCCTCCAAGGGGAGAAATACTTAACATCTAAGTATGCTAGCTCTGTGTGCTTCATATATCTTTTATTTTATTTCACCTAGGAATGGAAAAGGTGACCTTGCCCCTACTCTAGCTTGCATTGTGGGGGACGGAGAAGAATAATTTTGAATTGTATGTAAAATTACAGCTTTGGACACAAACAGAACAGTTTTAGGAACCAAAATGAGACAATTCATTATATATAAAGGAATGAAAACATAAAGATACTAAGAAGGTAATAACTAAGTAGATGACAGTGGGGTCTGTGTGGGATACAATTGAGATTTTTTTGGGAGGAGAAAAATAAAACATTCTGTTTATAAGCCAGTGAGTTAATTATCCGTAAATGGTTGGTTACATATTGGTTCATGCAGCAAATATTTACTGAGCTGTTACCATGTACCTGAAACTGATAACAGCCCCAGGAACAAGCATGGGACAAGACAGATAAGACCAGTGTCTCGGAGCTTGCAGGTTGATAGACATTACCTCATCTGTAAATGCTCCTCTTACTCTCTCTCACCACAGGACAGAATTAATTCCTCTATTTTCTGATATTTCAAACCACATCTATATAAAACTAGGCAAACCTATTTCTTATAAGTTTCAATCAATTATAGTTCCTCACTTTGTTAAAGATGCTCTCAATCCAGCGTGGGACGAATTTGTATCCTGTCTAATTTAAGACAAAAGCAGAATGAAACTGGGCTCAAAGACAATTCTGGCAATCCCGAATTGTGTGGCCTTGGACAATTAAGTTATATGAATGTCTCCCTCCTAAATTAAAATAATAATAGCTTCCGAGATTGCTGTTGTGATCTATATGTATACATACAAATGCGTACTTATGTAAATATACTTATACATATAATAAGTATGCATACATATATTAAATAATACATATAAAGTGTATATAATATAAAACACCTGATGTACAGTAGCTATTCACTGATGACTTTCCATGTATCTTGCGTTTGTTTATCTCCTATGCTCAAATCATTCAATATTTTCAAAATAAAATTTTGGTATATGCTAATATCATACTATTTTCTCCAAATAGTGTTCTTATATCTCACTTTTATTAATTTACCTTCTTTCAATGTTCCCCTTTGTTCCCATCAGTATTTTTCGCAAGGCTTATCTAATTTTTGTTTTAAGTTTTATAGTCAGAACTCAGATATTCACACAACTCTAATGTGTTTCTCCTCCAATGTGTGATTCTCAATTTGTCTTACACATTTCTCATTTCAATATCCAAGCTTAGCAGAGAAATTTTTATGCCATTAGGCTGGGTTTGAATTTGTTCTCTCTTTTGTTCCATATATTAATCACTTACATTTCATATTCACAACTGCTTCACTTACCATCCTCTTGAAGCCATGTTCTTTTTAAAAGTCTGATTAAGTTTTATGTGTATCTTTTTAGATTTTAGAAGTCTGTTGTTCCGAAACCTAGATACTTGTCAGTTCAAAGTTTGAACATTGCTAAATAATTTTTTCTAGTCACTAAGAATTAAGCCTGTTTCTCCATTTAATATTTCTAAGGCATTGTCACTTATCCCAGGACAAGGAATTCTTTACTAGATTTTTCTGCTTTTAGTCGAAGGAGATTTCTTGTTCAAAAGATGATTCAGACCTCCAATATTTTCTCTGTATTCTTATTGAGCACATATGTTTTGTCAGGCTTTGTGTATTGGTCAGGGTTCTCCAGAGAAACAGGATATATCTATATATAGATATAGATATATAAATACATATATAGATATAGACTTATGAGAAGATTTTTTTTTTTTTAATAGGAATTGGCTCATGTGGTTATGGAGGCCAAGAAATCCCATGCTGTGATGTCTGCAAGCTGAGAACAAGGAAAGCGGTGGTACAATTCAATCCAAATGAGACGTCCTGAGAATCAAGGGGTCGAAGTTATAAGTCCCTGCCTGAGGCTGAAAACACAAGGTTCAGGAGCACCGATGTCCAAGGCAAAACGTGGATATTGCAGCTGAAGCAGAGTGAGTGAATTTTCCTTCTCTCCACCTTTTTCTTCAATTCAGGTACTCAACAGTTTGGATGATGCCCACTTTCATTGGAGAGCAACCTTCTTGTACAGTCTACTGATTCAAATGATAATCTCTTCCTAAGACACCTTCACAGACACACCCAGATATAAAGTTTTATCAGCCTTCTGGGCATGCTTTAGCCTAGTCAGGTTGACACGTAAAATTATCCGTCAAAACTCTGTGAGAAAGAATATGATAAAGAGATTAAATCTATCAAAATGCTGGAGTTAAATGAACCTGGTTTTATTTTTAGCATTTATCATTTATTAGCTGTGCTACCTGAAAATGTTATTTACCTTCAGTTTACTAATTTATGAAAAAGAAATAATTATAATGCTTATAAAACAAAAAGTCTGAAAAAAGACTGGAGGGGATCCATGTACATTATCTGGTAATGTTGTTATAATTATTAGGTAATTTACATACATTATCATATTTATTCCTAATAATATCTAGATAGCTTAGGTATTATCTTTCCCATTTTGTATAATAAAAAACTGCTTTTCAAAGAATTGAGGCACCTAAAAATAGCTAGCATGAGTTAGTAGCAGATTCAGAAGTACATTCCTGTCTAGCTCAGTTTAATTTGTAGGTCCATGTAATACCTACTATTAAGCTAAAGGAAGC
>NW_006440642.1:3137033-3141931 GCF_000325575.1 Pteropus alecto | reverse complement strand
GGGAGGCAGGAAGTCTTTATTTCTTTAAAATAAATTAATAGTTAAATATAAAAAATTTAAGCACCAATAATAAATTAATGAATTCTTCTGGTATTGTTACTTGCGTGCGATGGCTGTGTCGTGTGAGCCGGGACTCGGTCCCGGGATCCCCACAAAAGATTTGCCGCAGGTTGGACACTCAGAGAAGAAAGACAGAACATACAGAGCAGCAGGTGTAATTTATTAGGCAGGGTACACTTGGGAGAAATCTAAGTGGTCACTTCAGTAGAGGATTGAGGGCCTGGAGAAGTTTCGGTTCCCGGTTTATATGGGCAAAAGGGTTTCTTTGTTCTCCGTCTGTCCCTCCCATCTAGAATGAGGTGAATTCTCTGTGCCTCCCTCTGAACTGCCTGCTCCTGGTCCAAGCATGCACAGTGTGTGCCGGTAGATGGGGAATCATATGCCTGCACCTTGGGGATGTTGAGGATAGGCATTCACTCAGTTAACCAATTTTGCCTATACCTATGCAGCACCACCAGGTTAAGGTCATATGATCCTCGTCTGCAGTTAACTGGCCATGTGGAAAAAAGGGAGTCACCTGAATCTGCTAGAGATCTTATTTTGTACAATTTACTGCTAAACCGGTCTTGGGGCCTCTTTAACCCCTTATTTTTCTTTTCCCTTTAGCTCATATCTACCTATTTACCTACCTTATCAGTGCTTTTTACACCATTAATGTGAGTATGCGTGATAGACTCTTGTATGGCAGACATTTTCCAGAGGTATTCTTATCATCCACAACTCACCTTCTCTTTGTATCATTTCCTAAAGTTCCGCTCTCTGAGGCTAATCAGTCTGATAATCATCTCTGTCAGTATTATTCATAAACTAATTCTGTACTTATAAACGCTACTACTTTTATACAACGCTGGTCCTAAAAACATGAGCTATTGGTAAGATCAGGTTTTATTGTAAGTCATAAAAAGAAGAGTGTTTGGGAAGGGCTCTTTGACCCCTTGTAAATCATATTATATAGACATCAGCATTTTCTTAAAAAAAAAACAACAACAACAAAAAAAGTAGCTTTGGAATTAATGAAGAAACATATTGCTAATGTTGATTCTTACTAGGCACTCTACCACACCTTAAAATATGGCTGTATCCAACTTAAATTAAAAATTTAAGTTGTGAAATTTTATGATATAACAGTGAAGACTTGGTTAGAAGTCAAAGGAACTTGGTTTTGTTTGGATTTCTGGTCTGTTACCAATTCTTTACTGAATTTGGGCAAATAACTTCTCTCTGCAAATGAGTTAACTACACAGTGGGGAGCCCAGGTGATCTTGACCTCTTTCAGTAAAAGATGTTCCAATATTTGGCCTTGAAAATATCCTCAAATCTTTATTTTTTAAAAAATTAAATTCATTGAAGTGACATTGATTAATAAAATTATATAGGTTTCAAGTGTACAATTCAAGAATATGTCATATGTATGTTGCATTGTGTATAAAGATAAAAGGGGTCAAATATATAACAGAAGGAAATTTAACTTTGGGTAGTGAACACACAATGCAATATCTTTTATTAATTATAATTTTTAATTTTATTCCATTCCTGCCTTAAATATTCACATTAGTAGCAATTTTTTTAAAAAAAGTAAACATTTGCACATTGTCTTTCTTCAGGTGCTTGAAAGAAAGTGTTGTCATCTCCTCATACTCACCAATCACTTGATTCTTCTTAGAAACATAGAACAGAGTAAGTAAAATTTTAATATAAGATATAAAAACCAAACTAATATGGTTTAGGAAATATTTAGAACATTATAAATTAGAGCTAAAAATTGTATAACATATGTATATATATTAAAAAATAAGATGATTTTGTTTTTTAAGTCCTTATAATTATATTAAGCAGCTGAATAATGAGTTTCTTTACATATATTCTTCTTTCTAAAGAATAGTTTCCGAATTTGTTAAAAAATGATTTCCAATAATTACAGGCAAAACAAACTAAACTTTACTAAGGAATATAAAAACTGTGAGACAAGGCAGTTAGTAGTAGTAAAGATAATCAAAGACGATGCTATTGCTATTTTCTCTAAATAAGTCTACTTGTATTCTGAAAATATCCACATATTAACAGCAATATCATATCAGATCCTTAGATTTCATTTTTTCTTCAACACAACTCAGAGTATTACAGGGTTTTTAAATCTTTCTTTACATTCTCCTTACTAGTCTGTTATTCAAAATAATTTCCTTAAGAACCATGCTATAAACTTTGTTTAATTTATTTTAGCCTTTTAGAAGGAACTGAATTTACCAGCTAACAGAGCATATTACTCATGAGATTACTATAGTCCAATGATGATAATTTCTACACGAGATTTTCTCAGCCCAGATTTTTAGAAAACATAAATAATATCTGTTATATTATTTTTCCTTCTTAATATTGCTCAAAGTCACCCTTTTTCATACAATGAAGTAAAATCTAAAAGTCATATATGTTTCATTTTACTAAAGAACTTACGAATTATCTGGTTTAATTTGTCGTGTTGTTTTGTCTGTATGTTGGGAAAATGCACATCTCCAGGGGTAAGTAACCACTCTCAAGGTCACAGAGAAAATTTATTTTTTAAGTCATGACTGACTCTAGTGAGGATACTCAAATGTCTATCTTGGAAATCTGATCCTCGTTTTCAAAAGATTTTACATTTGTTATGTTAAGTAACCTACAACTGTAAACTCAAACAATTTAGAAAATTGTTTATATCAAATAAACAATTTGATATAAATTGTTTATATCAAACAATTGATATAAACTTTCAAGAAAGGTTATATCAATACTATATTTTTTTATGAATGCTTAGTTCTTCCGTGAATTCAACCCACAGGAACCCTCCTTATACCCTATTTTGTCCAACTGAAACGTTTTCTCACTTATAAAAGTTTATCTTCTATCTTCAGTTGAAAGAAGTGCCTTTATACTCATGAAGTTAGAGTTGTCTCAGACTCTCAGAAGATGCCAAGAGCAACTCCTTTTTGAATTCCTCACAAATGCAGTGGGCATAATTGGGTATGCTCATAAATACTTCATTGTTTTCAGCTGTAATTTAAATAGTAAGTTTGATTTGCTAAATTTTGGTTTCTAAACATGAGGCTCATTTTTTTTCTCTAATAAAACAGCTTTATAAAGATTGTATTTTTCTTCCTATCATCCATCCAGAGTTAAGAATGTCCAGTTTAAACTGATAAAATGAGAGCACACAAATTTAAATTAAATCTGAATTTTAGGCCCATGACAGGTGTTCCAGAACTATTTCCTGTATTCTGTCATAGAAATGATCTGCAATTTCACATAGCTTATAGGAAATTCCATTTCTATGCATATAGTAATTGGTGAAGTAATTGTAGATATCGATTTTGGAAAGAGCAGATTCTGTGCCAGTTTCAGGCCTCAAATTTTGTGTTAGACTATAAGATGCTTAATATTTATAGTCTTCCATATGCTTATCTATAAAATGATGATTATCTATAAAAATATTGATTTTATTTGCCATATAGGAATTTTGAGAATAAAGTTACATATAGTGAAATATTTGTTACATAAGAATTAACTATAATCTGCTCTCCCACTAGATATTTGTGATAAAAGAGCAAGATATCATTAAAATTTTGTGCTGTTATATGTCAAATGAATAAATTATTATTTAACTCACATGGGTTTTATGAAAAGAAAATGAAAAATCTTAAAACATCTATATCAATTATCAATACTCAATGTGCATGTGTGCACATCTATTTGTACATATATACATATCCATGTGTGTGTATATGTGATATATTACAAATATATATGATATATGTGTGTATATTATATGTATTGTATTTTCATGTATAATAACACATATGCACGTACATAAATAAACATATGTATATGCAAACATATACAAGAATGCTGGGTAAGTTGTGCAAGGATCTTTGGAAATTATAAAGAGTTGAAATAGTATAAAATTATTTGAGAAGTGTTACTTTGAAAAACAGAGAAAAAGAAGAATATTGGTTCAAAAGTGAGAGTGTAATTTATAGATATAATTCAGAAAGATAAAAAGGATAGTCTGGATTGAGTATCCTAGATAAGATATTATATTAGAAGCCACATTTAAGGGAGAAGAAGTTCATTATTTGACAATATTGAAAAAATTCAGATGTAACAGACTGTCTATCTCATTTATTCACTTAATGAATACAGTTTGGCCAATTATTCAGACTGGAAGTAAGATTCACTTTATAGCTTCTACAAAGTAGGTGGTTCAAACCAGAGTTTATGAAGGATTTGGTTATATTTTGACCTCTATGAAAACCTGTAGTGACTAACAAATGATCAAGTTTCAACTCAGGATCACCCATTAGTATCATTAGCTCTTTTAAAAGCATCTCTCTGTATCCTTTTGTATGCTACACCTGTTGTTGAACACAGTTGGTTTAGACTCAAAAGAAAAGAGAAGCCGTGTAGGTGTCAGCCCACAGTTCAATGGGCATGTGAGCTTGTTTTACACTGAACACCAGGAACTTGAACTTCTTTCTTGCTTTCTGGTCGATCTCATGGCTAACAATAATTTATTTTCCTGAGAAACATTTCTGTTTGTCTGTGGTGGTGGTAGTAGTATTCAAGTTTCTTCCAATTCTCTGGGCATATATTGATTAAATTATAAATCATAATTTACTAAATGTTTTGTTGAGAAAAATATATTTTAAAATAGCATGAAAAAGCACTTTTCGTATATCATGGTTTTTATTCATAAAAAGGTGAATTTTGGGGGGAAAATATGCCTCTGTGCCATAATTCTCTGAGCTTAGGGATACCTTTGTTTTTATTTAATAGACTACCTTAATCATTCAAAAATATATTTCAGT
>NW_006440642.1:3135213-3136932 GCF_000325575.1 Pteropus alecto | reverse complement strand
TGCCTGAAGAATATTTGGGGACGTTAAGATATCAATTCTTTCTACATTACCATGTCTTAGTTTATTAGATTCTAGATCTCTATAGTTTCGGCAAAAACACAACGAACTTCCAAATTATAAATAATTTCAACTTTCTAATTTCTAAAGCTGACTAATGCACTCCTACATATTGTTTAAATATTTAAATGCTTTCATACAAGTTAATAAATATCTCATGCTCAAGCTCTGCTTCACTCTGGTACTACCCCAGATCTCCCCTCCATGGTAATGTCCCACAATTCACCAACCATTATGATAAAGACTAGTCTAATGTGACTACGCTCCAGCACTATATGTGCATCAGTTCTGACATGCCTGTGCTTATGCCTCACAAAATGGTAAATATTATAAATATCACTCTTTTTTTGCCTTGATTTACATATGTTTTGAAATGACAGCTACAATAAGTTTAGTTAATACCTATTATCTTATAAATACAATGAAAAGAAAATAAAAGTTTTTCCTTGTCATGAAAGCGCTTGGGATTTACTCCCTTAACAACTTCCTATGTGGTCCAGCAGGGTTAGCTAGAGTCATCATGTTATATGTTACATCCCTAGTACTGATTTACCTTATAACTGGAAGTTTGTTGTACCTTTTGACCACCTACCTCCAATTCCCCAATCCCCTGCCTCTGATAACCGCAAATATGAACTCTATTTCTATGAGTTTGGTGTTCTGTTTCTTTATTTTTTGTTTGTTTTAACATTCCACATATTTGTGAGATTATACAATGTTGGTCTTTTTCTGTGTAACTCATTTTACTTAACATTACACATTCAGGGTTCATTAATATTGTTCCAAGTGATAAGATTTCATTATTATTTATGGCCAATTAATATTCTATTGTATACATATACTCCATATCTTCTTTATCCATTCATACATTGATGGACATTTAGGTAGTTTCCATGTCTTGGTTATTGTAAATAATGGTACTGTGAATATGGGGATGCAGATATCTTTCTTATTTTATTTAATTTTATTTTTTTTATTTTTTATGGTGACATTGGATAACGAAATCCAATAGCTTTCATCCGTACACTTTTAAAATATATATATATTTACACTGGGTGTTCACCACGTATTTGACTCCTTTTACCCCGTCTACCTCTCCCTCCTCCCTTTTCCTCTGGTAACCACTAGTCTATTGTCCATCTCCATGAGTCTCTGCTTGTTTGTCCTATTCATTTGTTGCTTTTAGGTTTATATTCCACATATAAGGGATATCATGCGATTTTCAACTTTATCTGTCTGGCTTATTTTGCTTAGCATGCTTATCTCGAGGTTCATCCTTGTTGTTGCAAATGGCAGTATTTCAGATATCTTTCTGAATTACAGTTTCTGTTTTTCTGGGGGGATATATTTTCAAAAGTAAAATTGTTGGATCACATGGTAATTCTATTTTTAATTTTTTGAAGAAGCTCCAAACCGTTTTTCATGATGGCTACACCAATTTACAATTCCATCAACAGTGCGCAACAATTTCTTTTCTCCATGTCCAGGCCAACATTTATCATCTCTTGTCTTTTTGTAAATATTACTTTTACTTAATTCTACCCTACAATGCTTCCTTCACATATGCCAAGAAAAGAAAAAAGGAGTGAAAGACAATGTTATTCTACCAGCAATAGTGAGAGTTGTTCTGCTCTAATTATGTTTAGAAAATGTGCTTAACAT
>NW_006440642.1:3132704-3134263 GCF_000325575.1 Pteropus alecto | reverse complement strand
ATATATGTATATATATACACACATATATATATATAGTCTTAGGTTTCTATATAGCTCTGATTGCAATATTTGATGTAGAATTCTAGAATTTTCATAGATGAGGTTACTCTGCTCTGAATAAGGCAGTCATTTCAGGTAGGACTAAATGATTCCATAGAGAAAATCTGAAAATCTCCACTTGCCTTAAACAGTGACAGATATCTCCCCAGAGTCCAGTGATTTTCTGGACCCTTTGTTTCTGAAGAGGAAGGAGACACCTAAATGATTAGTCATATAACCCCACTTCCTTTTTTGACCATCTGGAAAATATTGAAGTGGAAAAATTGTGAATTCCTAAACCATGACCAATGTTAAAAATAAATGAGTACATGCAATAAAATAGTGGGTGGTCTCAAAGATAATTTAGAAAGTTAAGGAAAAGACAGAAAAAATACCGATAGATGTGTTTTACAGCTCACCCAAAAACATTTATTTTTTTACATTTGAAATAATGTGATTAGAGGCAGAGACAGTAGCAAGATGGTGGAGCAGGAAGCCCTAGCTCTTGTTCCTCCACAGAATAACTGATACAATGATTTTGGTAACAGAATGCCTTGAAGAGAAATTTAGAACGCAGGTAAGTCAGATATTCTAGAAGACCCCAAACAGAGAACAGTCACATTTGCATAGGTAAGAAGAGCAATTTCACTATATTCATGTCAGTTCATCCCTCAAACCAGCTTTGCAAGAATATTGCCTCAGTCCATGATTCCGCTCATGGTAGGAAAAGTGAGACTGGAGAGCACATCTGGCTGCTGGCCTTCTGTCCTCCCAGAACACACTGTATTAGGCTGGCTTCACTCTCACCACATAATAAACACTGAAAATTTGCAGAACTCATTCCTTTGGGACATGAGAAACAAAGGAAAGGGGAAAACATCCTCTCACAGCTAATGCTGCTCTATGAGATTGGGAAAAGGTACACCACTGACGCTTTTTCCTTTAGGAGAAAATAACTGATGTGAAGGGGGCCTTATCCTCAACATTTCAGAATGGCCTCTGTGGAGCAAATTTTTATTTTCTTTAATGCTGAATACTGAAAAACCTGTGGTCTAGGCCCTTGGGACAGCTAGAAATAAAGGAAAGGGGAGGGCATCCTCTTACAGCCATCACTGATCTACACGATTGCAAAAAGGCACAAAACAAAAGTCTACATCTTCAAAAGTGTAGACTACAAAGCAGACTTAAAAGAAACATGAAGAATCTAGAAAAGATGATACAATCATGCGAAGAAAATAAATATCTAGTAACCAACGTGAAAGAACTGAAGACCTGTGAATTGCCCAACAGGCATTCAAAATAGTCATTTTAAAGAAACTCAGTGAATTACAAGAGAATACAAACAGACAACAAAACAAAATCAAGAAAACAGTAAATGAACAAAATGAGAATATCACTGAAGAGATAGAAACAATAAAAAAAAATAAGTATTAGAGCTGAAAAGTACAATAATTTAACTGAAAAATGCTACGATTATGTTTAGGAAATCTGTTCAACATGTCAGTAAGATTCATTCTTCC
>NW_006440642.1:3089392-3132677 GCF_000325575.1 Pteropus alecto | reverse complement strand
AGAGGAGGCTACTATAAGGGAGGAGAAGTAGAAAGAGAAGGAGGGGACAGTGGCATCAAAAACAATAAAAGACAAGAGTAAATTTATTCAAAGAGGTGAAGGACTTATACAATAAAATCTATAAAACAATGATGAAAGAAAATTAACAAGACAAATAAGTGTGAAGGTACCCCATGCTAATGAACTAGAAGGTTAATATTGTTGAAATGTACACACTACCCAAAACAACTTACAGATTCAATGTAATCCTATCATTATTCCAATGGCATTTTTCACAGAAATAGAAAAGACAATCTTAAAATTTACATCAAACCAGAAAGGATCCCAGCCAAAGTAATTGTGAGCAAGAAGAATAAAGCCAGAGGCATCACACTACAAGATTTCAAAATATTCTGCAAGTCTACAGCTCTCAAAACAGAAGGCACTTATTTCAAAACAGACATAGAAACTGATGGAAAAGAACTGAGATCCCAGAAATAAATCCATGTGTTTATGGTCACCTGATCTTGTACAAAGGTGCCAAGAACACACAATAGGGAAAGGATAGTCCCTCAATAAATGGTGTCGTGAAAATTGTATATCCAGTTGTAGAATAATAAAACCGGATTCTTATTACACTATAAACAAAAATCACTTAAAATGGGTTAAATATTTAAATGTAATACTTGAATATTAAACCACTGAAAGAAGATTTAGGGAAAAAGCGTTTCGACATTGCTTTGGCAGTTATATTTTGGATATGGTCCAAAATCAACAGAGTAGAAAAACAACCTGTGGAATGAAAGAAAATATTTATGAGGTATACAACTGATAAAGTTTTAATATCTAAAATATATGGAGAACTCAAACAACTCAATAATATAAAATAATCTGATTTAAAATGGGCAATGACTTGAATAGATGCTTCTCAAAAGAAAAAAAAAAAATAGACATACAAACAGCCAGTAGCTAAAATACAAAGATATCCAACATCATTAATCATCAGAAAAATATAAATCAAAACCACAATGAGATATCACCTTAGATAATCTTGTTAGAAGGGCTATTATTAAAAGACCAAAGATAACAAGTGTAGGCAAGGGTGTGGAGGAGAGGGAACCCTTGCCACACTATCAATGGAAATGTAAGTTGCTACAGTTATTATGGAAAACAATATAGAGATTGTTTAAAAAAATTTCAAAATAAAACTATCATATAGTATGGCATACTTGAAATTTATTAACAGAGTAGATCTTAAGTATTCTCACCACAAAAAATTTGAAAAGTAACTGTGTGAGGTGATGAATATCTTGCTTATTATGGTAATCATTTAACAATGTATATGTACATTGAAACATTAAGTTGTTTGTCTTAGATATATACAGTTTTCATTCATCAATTACACCTCAATAGAACTGGGGGGAAATACATGATTGTGTAAATTATGTTAATAAAATTCACCCATCCTTACTTTAGTAAAATAAACTCTGTTGATATCTGACATATAATTTTTTAATACAGTGTTAGATTCTGTTTCTATGGAAAGGCTTTTAAGAATAAATATGTCACATCTTGCTTCCATTTCTACTAAGAACCAGTAATTTTGGCCTGGGGACTGACTTCTCCATCCCAAAAATGTAAAACCAAGGCCCACTGCTGTATCCTGAGCAAAATAGGCTCATTTTCCTCTTAGTTTTCCTCTTTATCCTTAATTCTCAAGGTTAATGTAATTTTATTTTTCGAATGATTGTGTTCATAGAATATAAAACAGTTTAATTCTCTACTATCTTGATAGCAAGAAAAAACTAACCCATATTCTTCTGTCATTATTCCCTAGGGACTTATTTCATTGCACCTTGAAATCTTTGCTCCTGACACTAAAGAGGATTAATGCTACACACAAAAACACACAAAACACTTCTGAGGAAGCCATTGTACCCACATCTGTATATTGAGACAATTCTACTGATTTTCTTTATTTAAAACATCTAAATTCAGTAAAGTTACCAGAACTCTATTGTGTTCCACAAGACCTTTCGTTTGTATTAGATAAGCACACAAGGAAAGTGCAAAAAAGATTTCCATAAGCTTCAGTAGCCAAATGGCCTTAGGCACAGCCTCACTTTACATTTTGCTTTCTATCAAGATTCAGGAACCTGGTATCCTCCTAGTAAACATCTGGCATTTGTTTAAATGCTCTAGGCAAGTTTGCAGTGCTTTGCATATAAATCATCATATTACTTCCTGTGTGCTACTGGTAAGGTGGATGAAAATAATCAATGCTGTTTAACAAAGGGGTCACATACCTCTTTGTGTACTAGCAACTGATGAGGAACAAAAAGTGAACATCTTAGTGTATAGTTAGGAAGAAATGATCTCATGACTATGTAAACTTTTGTTTTATCTCTGTAGCATTTAAGAAGTAAAAAATGAGTTAGAGAAAAATAACTAATGTCTTCAAATTTATACATCACAGTAGATAATATAGTTTTTGTCTTAATAAATATCCATATGTGTTAAAATGTCCATACATACAACACAAATGGAGAAATACTTCCATTTGCACATAAATATATGTTTTTACCAAGTTAGTCATATCATTAAACTGTTCAAAGAACCATCTAGGCTATCTGATTAAATAATCAATTAATTAAATAAGTATTTATTAAAGAATGACTTGGCTTCATTTATTGCTGTTGACTCTGCAAATAGGTTATTGTTATCTTCTAAGTGCTCTCTTTTCGATCAGGGAGAATGTTAAAATTTAGTTCTAATAAAAATTGCTTTTTAATTAATTAATGAATATATTTGAGGCAAGAATGGTTGTGGCAATGGAATGAGTGCGTATGGACAATTAGACGAGGTGAAATTGAGGTGTCTGTGTAATATCTGAGTGGTCTCCAAGAATCAATTGAATATATTTGTCTTTGGTATCAACCTTAACAAAGTTAATTGGGTCATATTTAAAGCCAGCAATTTGAGACACAGTTCTATACTCTAATTTCAGTACTATGATACAGTTCTTTCATAAAATCCAAAACTTTAAGTTAACAAGATAATGAGTCAGAAGCTGTTTTTAGTATAACAACTATCTTTAGAATTTAAAAGAATTGCGTTTACTCTTCTGGAGAGCAATAGAATAAAACAATTCCATTACTGGGCAACACAAATCAAAGGCCAAAGCGAATAAGCTTCTCCTTCAGTTTTAAAGAGTTTAACACTTGTTAAGCACACCCATTTATAAAATATCATGTGTCAATAAATAGAAATGGACTTGACAGTATTGTAGTGGTCAAAAGCCGGCCTGTATAGTTGGTAGAGAACTGAGAGTGCAGCCTCACTGTGTCAGAGTGACTTATCTATACTTTCGTTTCTATGTGTTTATCTGTGACAACCTTACATAACCACCCGGTACGGAGCAAAATAAGTTCCGTACTGTATAGCTGCTGGGCCTCCCCGTGAGATTAAAATCTATTTTTGTTTTTTCATAAAACAAAATGTAAATGCAGTAACAGATTGGTCAATCTAATACTGCGCCCTGTACCTAGTGAGTCTGATTGCTTATTCCAACTCTTAGCAATTGCTGAACAAATTCAAAGCTTGTTCAGATGTGCTATATGGATTAACAATATGATAGAGCTTAAAATTTTAAAAACAGACAAGACCTTAAGATTTATGAAACCCTATGCTTAAAACCAAACATACTCTTAGTAAACATAATTTCCTTTCCTCTGCTATGAGTTTGTGACACTGTATTAGTTTGCTAAGGCTACCATCACAGAATGGGTGGCTTAAACAACAGAAATCTATCTTCTTACAGTTCTGGAGTCTAGAAGTCCAAGATCAGGATGTTAACAGGTTCGACTTCTTCTAAGGTCTCTCTCCTTGGCTTGCAGATGGCTGTCTACTCACTGTTTTCACATGGTCTTTCCTTTGTGCACAGGCATCCTTGGGGTCTCTGTGTACTCAAATTTCCTCTCCATATAAGGACACCAGGAAGATTAGAGTAGGACCCACCCTAATGGACTTATTTTATCTTAATCTCCTAGTTAAAGTCCTATTTCTAAATACAGTTATTTTCTGAGATTTGGGGCATTAGAGTTTAAATATGAATTTTAGGGAGCACAATTGAGCCCATAATACATTTGATGTATTCAAGCCTAGAATAGATGGCCATTTAGTGAAGATAAAACAGAGAGAAGTAATATAAAGAATAGGACATTAGCTGCAATAAATCTAATTTTTTTTTCAAAAAACATTAGAAAGATTTTATAGTTTGATAAGAATAAAGTATTAGGCCAAACCATAAAATTGCCACTTTTATAGTTTAATTTTTTTTAATTACAATTTACATTTGTGACTGCTAGACCACAATGCAGGGAAAAAAGACTCACAATAAATAATATATTCTTGATAGGAGAGGAGACATTCTTACCAATTTTTACATGTGATAAACTTTAATTTACCTTCCCACTTGGCCTTGTCTGAATGTGCCCAAATATCTGGTGATCATATTATGTGATAATAAATTTCTTTATAAAAGATGTTGCTATCTGCTTCTCCTAATTTAAGGTTACATGTTATGTTACAGGATAAAGTGGCATTTTTTTTTGGTCAAATTTCAGATTTTTTCAGCAAGGATTCATTGAATCAAGTATTTTATCTCCATTGCTAAAATAATAACTTCTCCTTTGTGACATTTTTATTCATAAAATATTCATATATTTCAATTAATTACCTCTAATACAACTCTACAAAGATGAGAATTTTAGCCCCATTTTATTAGTTATGGGTTAAAGATTGAAAGTTAAGGAAATATGTGACAGAGTCACAATTTTAACTCAAATATCTGGGTCCTCAAACCTCAGAATCTTTACATTTCCTTGTCTCTCATGAAAAGAAGCAAAGGGAGGTAAATTCTGAAACTATAATTTTTGAGGTAGCAGTGCTATGCATCCGTATTGGTGAACGGCCAGACAATGAAATTTAGTCTTCACCAAACAAAGAACATATCTTGCCTATGGATTTCACGTGTGCCAATTTAAAACTTTTGTTATCACTTTGAGGTATTTTTTCTTTAGAAAATGTAACTTTAGAATCATACTGAATCTTCTATCTGTGGATCTCTCACTATATAATAAACCAGCATGAGACACTAACAAACCATTATTAAAATAGTGCAGTTAAAATTTATTATATTCAGATTTTAAATTATTTTGTGGAAGGAAAAGATGATTATGTTATGAAAAGACAAATTAGGCAGTTCCTGATTTGTCAAAGAAAAAGTTCAAATCAGATTCTACTTACATTCTTTATATAAAAAAATTACTTTGATGAAGACAGTTATTTTATTGATTCTAGAGTTGCTTTTATAATACTTCTTACAAGTACAATTTGTTGAAACATGGTGGCACTAAGCCGCTTCATATATAGCATTAAAATGGCATTCATATGATAAAGCCTTTTTTCTTTCATAAAATAAGAAAAGATTATTGAAGTAGTGAATGCTTTTCAATATAAAAATAAAATAGTATTTGCATTTTTACCTTCAAATTTTTACGATTTTCATTTGGGATCAGAAAACAGAATTATTTAATTTAAAATGTTTCTTTTCATGTATATTCAATCTTTATAAAATACTAAATATATAGAAAGGAGAAAATTTTTATAAAAATTATGAATTTTGTACTGCTCTATTGGAAAATAAATATTCAAAAATAATTTAATATAATTAAGAACATTAGAATGGCTCAAAAATATGAGTGCTGAAATAAAGCAACCATTCAAAAATAAGAAGAAAAGAAGAATTTAATGCCAAATTTTTGTATTTTTGTGTGTTTCTGACAAATTTATGGACAGTTCTCTTCCTTAACTCCTAAAAATGCAAATACTATTTAATTTTTTTAATTAATTTTGTCTTTAATAAAAAATCTATTATTAAAATAGAATGCTTATAGTATGCTTATCAATGAATATGGCAGAGTAAGAAACTCAAAAACTCATCACTCCAGAAATGCAACAAATAAGCTGACAAAATATGTTAGAATAAACTTTTTAAGAACGTTTAATGAAGGAAAAGAAACATTACTGAATTTTGCTAAAATATTGCTATGGCACATTTACTTAATCTGTTAACATGCTTCCCTCTCCAGCTAAGTAGCAGCTTGGATGAAAGCTGGTGGATGTTTCTGGTTTCAGAGGAAGGAATATGGACCTTATTCTCAAAGACTTGTGGTTGTGTGGTTTGATTTCTCTGTTGGCTCCCTGCAGGATCGGCTCAAGATTTTACCTTTGTTTCATCTGTCTCAGAGCTTTGTTAGGGTTGAGACACCTTCCCCGTATCATTGGTTAAAAGTATAGGAGAAAAGAAAAAACTTGAGACCAATCAATAATAGACAGAAATAGAAGCCTGAGAAGGAAGAAGTTTGTCATGGAAATACTTAGGCAATGGGGATTTTAAAAGCTATTATCAGAGATTCTTGAGGCTACATGTATACCAGGGATGGATACATGCTCAGGAAAGACCAGAGAAGAACTTAAACTCTCACCTGTGGCTGCCGTTCAGGTTCCACCCATGAAGGAAGTGAAGGCTAAGACAAAGTTGCAAATGACTGGACAAAGGACTAAAAGAATACTCCAACAGAGCCAAATTATCATTTTTCAATCAAATAATTTAAAAAATATGTGACTACACTAAACGATAAGTAAACAAAATAGAAATAAAGGATAGACAATAAATATTAGAAGTAAAAGAAATACTTCAAATTAAGTGCTGCAGATATTAACAAGATTATATTGGGATAGTATAGAAAGTTTTATACCAACATTGACATTTTAGATAAAATAAATATTTTTCTATACTCGATAATAAACATAAAACCATAATAATTCTATAACAATTAGATATAATAAATTAACTTTTAAGAAAATCCATGTCTATAAACAAAACAAAAGCTACAGATGCACAATAAATACAGAGACACATGCAAATATACTTCAGGGATGGTTGGTTTCAATAACAACTTACATCAAAATTTCAATAAAGAAATAAGAAGTACAACTTTACATAAAATATAACAGATATAGAAAAAGAAGCACTGTTTCCCAATTTATTCTATGAGGCTGTAAAATTGATACCAAAATTTGAAATGCACATTAAGAGAAATGAAAATAATAGGTCAATATCATAATAGGACCAAAACTTTAAGGACCTTGTATTGCAAAATTACATAAAATAAAGACTATATCATGGGCATTTGGGTTTTTTCCAACAATATAGGCTATTTAACATTAAAAAATAAATCAATATAACTACCACATTAATAAAAAAAATTGATGATTTGTATTTCTGTAGAAAAATTCTCATAGAATACAATATTTATTTGTGATTAAATATCTTATTAGATGAAAAGAGTGTTTTTTAATCTAATATAAGCAATCCATAAATCCCTACTGCAAACATCATGTTCAGTTAAAAATCTGAATTTTTACCTATTGAAATAAAAAAATTAATCGTTAAGGAGGCCTACAGTGTCTGCTAATAGTCAATATTGCAATTGAGATAATATCCAGTGTTATATACATATTGAAAAAAAATTTTATAATATGATCAATTTATTTGATATCATTCTACAAAGAAAAATTTAAAAACTTTTATTAAATAATGTTTTAGAAAGTTTGGCAAGGTTTCTGAATATTTAATCAATAAACAAAAATCAATTGTAGTTCTATATACCATCAATTGACAAGAAAAAACTACAATACAATGAAAAATATCAATTGCCTTGGAAAATATTTAACAGAAACTATTCCTAAGAAAGCCCAGACATTGGAAATACAGTATCCACCAAGAATAAAGGATTATATTTCAAGACTAAATGGGATTTATCTCAGGAATTTAAGGCTGACAACATACAAAAATCAATGAATATAACATACTATACCAATAAAATAAAGGGGAAGAAAACACATGGTCTAATAAATAGTGGCAGAAAAAGCATTTGATGCAACACCCTTTTATGATAAAAGCATTGAACAAAGTAGAAATAGAAAGGAACTACTTCAGTTTGGTAAAGTTCATCTATGAAAAATCCATAGCCAAAAACAAACTTAATAGTGAAATCGCAAAAGATTGAAAGCTTTCTTCCTAAGATCATGAAAAAGACAAATATATCTGCTCTAACCACTACTATTTAACATTGTAGTAGAGATGATAAGTAGAAAAATTAGGCAAGAAAATAAAATATAAGGCATCCAGATTGAAATAAAAGTAATAAAACTATTTGCACTTGACAAAATCTTGTATATAGAATATCCTAATACTCACGAGAAATTATTAGAGCTAATGAACAAGTTCAGAAGAATTGCAGGATATAGTCAATATATAAAAATCTCTTGTTTTTATATGCAAACAGTAAAGTCTGAAAATGAAATTAAGAAATCAATTATATTAAAAGGATCATCAAAAAACAAATTACTTAGAAATAAATCTGAAAAAAATAAACTAAAACTTAGACCATGAAAGCTAAAGAACGCTGTGGAAAAAAATTAAAGTTCAAAATAAGTAGAAAAGCATTCCACATTTATGGCATGGAAGGCTTGTTATTGAGAAGATATCGATACTCCCTGCATTGATCTATATTTCAAATTTTTGACTGCTTTTTTTTTTTTTTTTGCAAAAGTAGACAAGCTGATTCTTAAACTCATATGGAAATGCAAGTGACCAGGGATAGCAAGAATAAACTTGAAAAATAACAAAGTTGGACCACTCACACCTCTCAAATTTAAAACATACTCTACAAAGCTGTCATAACTGACAGTGACATATAGATTAAGGACATCAATTTATGAAGTGAATTGAAGGTATACAAATAAGCTGCTACATGTAAGATCAGCTGATGTTTGACAAGAGCATTAAGACAATCGAATAGCAAAAAAATTCTCTTTTCAATAAATAGTGCTTGACTCAATATCCACAGGTGAAAGAAGAAACTGGACCCCTACCTCAAACCATGTTCAAATCCATGTTAAAAAATGGATCAAATATCTAAATGTAAGAGCTGAGCTATAAAACTTATATGAGAAAAAATAAATGTAAATCTTTGTGATTAAGCAACAGTTTTATAGATATGGCATCTGAGTCACAAGCAACTGAAGGGGAAATATACATAGATATATATGATAGATGATAGATTAGATGATAGATAGATAGATAGATAGATAAGATAGATAATAGAAAGATATATATATATATACAGTCGTCCCCTATGCAATCTTTTTTTTTTCCCCCACATAATTTGGCATCTATTTTCTGTGCAAATGAGCTGTCTCAACTGCATCAGTCTTGTTTTGATGGAATTCTCTGAAAAGCATAGGACATGCATAACAGTTACCAAAGAAGACATAATATTCTTGACCAAAAAGATCATTGACCAAGGTAAGAACAATGTGTGAAGATTTCAGAAAATCAGCTGAATCTTTCAAATGCATACTGGGTCCTGTGTGAACAAGCGCATTTCACACATAACCAGATTGACTTTCACAAAGTACATACAGCTTGAGACCAAATCATGCTTGTTTCAACGAGATGCACTGCTTCACAGCTAACCACCCCTTGAACAGCATCAGTGTTTCATCAGTTGCAATGTTTCGTTTGGAGTGTATACAATTGAAAACTTATTTACAATAAAGTCGAACACAGGTTTGATATTCTGCAATGAAATCTGGGCTTTTGATTGACCTGTAGATATGGAAGAATTATTGACAAAATGCAGGCACTGAAGCAAAGGAAACAACTTTCGCCAGTCATAAATTGCCTGAGATAAGGTGTATCCAAAAGAGGCTTGGTCGACCAAAATATCTCCAGCTCAGGTTTCTACAAAATACCTTGCAGTTGTAACATTACTGCAAAAAAGACTTTCAGTTTGTCATTGTCAGTGTCTTTCCATTTATCCATTGTGAAAATCCTTTCAGACCAGGTGGCTTTGAAGCCAGAAAGGCATCTTGGGCGTTCCTTTTGCTGGTAATTTTCGAAACAAATTCCTCAGGAAAGAACAATTGAAAATACTACAGTGGGTCAGTGGTATCGCTGACATCAACTTTTCTGCCTGATGTGCTGGTAAAATGTTACCTTTGACGTAGAATCATAACAGGAGTTGACCATTTCAGAGAGCAACCCACATCAGCTGATTAGGGCTATTTCCATCGGATTCCGAATCATTCAAAATACTAGCCGAAAAAAGATCAGAATTGTCTATTATGGAAAAATTGAATTCATCAAATGAATCTTTGGCTAACAACTGCTCAAGCATAATGTTAACATTACGTGTAGGAGTGCTACATCTTGTAGGATTTGACATTTTCAGCAATTGAGAATTACTATATTTTGTAAATGAAAATACTACTACTAAAAACAGAATGCTATAAATAGAATGATGTAATTTGTTTTCAAAGACTATTGATATTCTAGAGCAATGCAAAAATAATAATAAAAGTGAGATATTTTGTGGCAAACTGTGGAGGTAAGGTTAGGACCACAATCCATGAGTTATCTTGGGGTAAACGCTGCAGTCACAAGCACCACTGGCGAGTATTCTTGGGACAAATGGGAAATGGATTAAATTGTTGGTAAAATTCACTAGTAAAATCATTTAGGCCTAATGATTTATTTTTCTTTTGGAAGGTTACTTATTGATTTAATTTACATATATATAGATAGATGGATGGATAGATAGATAGATAGATTCAAATTTTCTGTTTCTCTTCGTGTGAATTTTGTTAGTTTGTACATGTCCAGTAATTGATCCATTTCGACTAAGTTAACAAATTTGTGGGCTTAGAGTTTTTGCAGTATCCCTTTACCATAATCTTATTGTCCATAAAATCAGTAATAATGACTTGTCTTTTATTTCCTCTATTGGTAATTTTTCTCTTCTCTCTTTATTTCTTGTTTACTGTGTCTGGGGGCTTTATAAATTTTATTGCTTTAAAAAAAACAAACAAACAAAAAAACACTAGCTTTTGGTTTTGCTGAGTTTCTCCTTTTAATTACTGTTTCAATTTCATGAATTTCTGCTCTACATTTATGCTAGCTAGGTTTACCTGTTATTTATGCAGTGTCCAATAGTTGAAACTTAATATTTTTATTTAAGATCTTTCTTAAATAATACATTCAATGCTATAAATTTCTGCTTTCCTTGCATTTCATAAATATTAATATAATGTTTTAAATTTGTATTTAGCCCAAAATATTTTTCATTTCTTTTATCCATGTGTTATTTAGAAGTGTTTTTATTTAATTTCCAAATACAGTTTTTTTTCCCCAGCTATCTTTCTGTTATTGACTTTTTATTTAATTCCATTATGGAATAAGAACATATTCTGTTAATTTCCATTATTTTAAATTTGATAAATATTATGATACAACGTATGATCTGTCTTGATGAATATTCCATGTGAGCTTGAGAAATACATATTTTTTTTATTGTTGAATAGAATGTTCTATGTATGTTAATTGGATCCAGTTTATTAATGGTGCTATTTAGTTTAACTATATCAGTACTGGTTTTCTTTCTGCTGGATATATCATTGCTGAGAGAGAGATGTTGAATTTTCCAACGGTAATAGCAGATTTGTCTATTCCCCTTGCAGTTCTAATGTTTTGTTTTGTTTTGTTTTTTTCTCATGTATTTGAACACTCTGTTGCTAGGTGCATTTGGAATGTTTATGACTCCTTAAATAAATAAACTTTTTATCATTATTTAGTACTTTTCATACTTATAAAATTTTCCTTAAATTGCTATTCTATATCTTCAAATTTGTTAATCATTTGTTCTGAAGAAAAATGAAGACACAAAAAATACAAAGTATGTCATTTATAAAAACTTCAAGAGTAGTTTAAAATATTACTCTCATGTATAATTGTGTAACAAAGTACTTCAAACTCAGTGGGATAGAACAACAACTGGTTTATTATTATAAGTTCTTTGAGTCAATAATTTAGACAGAGCATGGAAGGATGATTTTTTTCTGCTTCATTATGTCTGAGGCTTCAGCTGAGAAGATTTGAAGGGCTGTGGGTGGTTTGAATGATTGCAGCTGTAATCATCTAGAAGATTATTCACTCACATTTTTGGTATCTGATCTGGGATGAGTCTTAGATAGGTCGATGAACTGTCCCAGTTTGTCTGGAACTGAAGGAGTTCCCAAAATGTAGTACCTTACTTTCAATGTCAAAATGGAGATCATCTTGGACACACATTTGGTCATGGTACTCCAAGTCTAAGCTCAGCTGTGACAATTGATTGGAGCACCTCACATGCCACCACATCTGTCTTAGGCTTCTCAAAACATGGTGATGAATTATGAAAGCAAAGCTTCCAAAAGGAAGTATTTGGAAATAACACTTTAAAAACATTAAGGCAGAAGCTACAAGACTTTTGACAAAGCCAAGGAAATCACATAGCATCAGTGGGTTACATGTAAGTTACAAAAGCTACCTGACATTTAATAGGAGGAGAATTTAACTTCCACCTTTTGATAGTGGAGTGGCAAAGTCACATTGTAAAAGAGCATCTAGGAGAAGGAATGATGTAATAATCTTTGTAAAAAGCAATCTGCTACAAAATATATGATATTGTGATACATATATAAGTGGTTCTATTATAAGAAAAGCAAAGAAATCATTATCTTAAAATTTAAGCTGGCAGTTAAGAGTAAGGGAAGGGGGTAGGTTGAAACAGTTAGGGCATGCTCAGAGTCATGTATGAAATGATGGCAATATTTGTTTGTTTTGATCTGAGTAGTTGTGAGATACTAGCTTCTAAATTATTTGTTTAAATGTAGATTTAATTTGAGTACTATTCGGGGTGTACTTTTTTTTTTTTACAAACTATACAAAATATTAAAATTAGAAATGGACAACTCTATTCTGGAATTAATTGTCTAATGTAGTTGCTGAGAACTTTCCCTTTAAGAGCATCAAGTGAGAACTTATTTATCAGAGAATTTTCAGCTTTATTTCATTTTTTAAATCTCTCCAGTTTGTTTGTTAGAGTGTCTGGAGCCGGCTAATTTACTAAAATCAACAACAACAAAATCAGTGCATCTAAATGGTAGTTGTCTGTAAAAATATTAAAAAAGAAATAAATCTGATAATGTGACAGACATATTTTGTGGAAAACTTCAAAGCTTTATGAAGAGCATGAACTCCAGAATGAGGCAACAAATAAGAAAACAAATTAGTAAAATTTAGACCAAACAAAAATACATCATTAAGAAATAAATTTTTTAAAATAAAATTACATTTATGAGCAGAACTTTTTGTATTTTTATAGGAATAGAATCAGTGATGAAGATGCTTAGTAAAGGAGGGTAGCTCAGCATTAAGGCTGTTGCAAGAAATTACCAGAAATTGAGTGTAGTAAAATGCAGAAATTTATTATTTTACATAACTGAAGACTAGAACTTCAAAACCATTAGGAGGGTTATACTGTCTCTTAGCTTCGAGTGGTTGCCAGCAATCCTTGGCATTGACTTGTGGCTGCATAACTCCAAGCTCTGCTTCCATCATCACGTGACCTCTTCTGTGTGCTTGTGTTTTCATATGGCATTCTCCTCTGTGAGTATGTGTGTCTTTGTGTCTTTCTCTTATTTTTATGATGACACTAGGCATATGGGATTAAGAATGTACCCTATGCCAGTATAACCTCATCTTATTTTCATCTCCAAAGATACTGTTTCCAAACTAGGTCACATTCACTGGTGCAAGGAGTTGGGACTTCAATGTATATTTTTTGGTAAGATGCAATTCAACATACAACACAATTTGTCAAAAGGTGGCATTGATTTTACAGCAATGGCTTTAATTTTGAAAAATAAATATTCTATTTGTTTTTAAATTTCTCTTAGCCGCGAGCTATGCTTTCATTTTGAACAAGCAATTTATACCATAATTACATTATTACAATTGTCTAAGATTCACAGATACTAGAAACATGTATAGATCACTAATATTCAACGTAGATCTTATTTTTGCCTCTAATTGGTCATAAAACTCTTTGGAAATGTATTTACTCTGGTATCTGAGTAGCTTTACTAAAAGGAGATTTTAATGATGACTTCAAAAAGCTCTTGTCAAATAAGAAAATAAACTGGAAAATTTAAATAAGTCATACATTTGAGAATATTCCAGATCAAAAATAAAATTTCCAATAATCTCTATATTTTAAAAACATTTTACTTGTCTCTTGCAAGATCCAGGCTAGGGACATGACCATGAAAAGCAACATGCTGGTTCTTTTTCTTCAAATTACCTAAATATTTAAATTGAACATGCAAAATATAAATGCGGCCAAAACCTATAATTGTCAATAGTTTCTTCTTATATAGCTTGTCTTCTACACTTTTGATGATTTCATTTTTAAAGTCTTAAAATTTGAATATTTAAAGTGCTGAGGTGGTGATATTCCTCCCTTCTCTTCTTGATTTTTTAAAAATATATATGTATATGTGATTTCAGGAGAAAATTTAGTTCTTTCAATGAAAAATCCCACCACTCTATCTAACAAATCTAACAGTGTACCACATTGAATTTCTAAATATATTAGTGAACTTCTTGAAAGCTGGGGCTTGGAGTTTATGTTCACTGTGATAACTCCAATAACAGCAGAACACACAGCCTATATTAGAAACTGAGTATATATTTTTGAGTAGATGAATACATTAATTGAAAAGCTTGTACAGGTAAAACAATATAACAAAGTGGTTCATAGCTAAGGTTGGCAGTCAGATTAACCGTCTTCATATTCTTCATTAGCCTCTTATTAGCTCTTACCAGCCACTTTTTATCACCAGGAAGATATTAATCTCTCACAGCTTGTTTTCTTATTTGCAAAATGAGACTAATAGTCGATATGGTTTCATTGTCATTTACACAATTAAATACATGTAAGATGCATAGTACACTACTTTAAACAAATGCCCGATACTAATACATAATTCTTAATAGGTGATACATGCTAAGTACTCAAAATGATAATTATTATAATACTACTGTGTTTGTCATTTGTTGTTTTTAATACATTGAAGAGCCACTTTTAATAGTCACATCCTTAGCAAAATCAGGTGTCATTAAAATCTGTCTGCCGATGAGATCAAAAAGTAGCTTCACGAGGTTAGATATTTCTTCAATGAGGAAAGAAACTCTTAAGCCAGTCTGCCTATTTTTTTGTTTCTTTGCTTGTTTCCTGACCTGTATCTCAGATTTAAAATCAAAGGTGAAGAAAATTGAACAAGGCATTTCCCAGATCACAGTCATGGAGAAAGTATGGCTTGGTTCCCATGTGGCCAGGCTCAACACTTTCCTTTGTGACATGTATCTTAACATTAATGAATCTCAGTTTTCTTATTTGTAACAAAAAGAAAGAAAAACGTCTTCCTTTGATAGGCAACTGTGAAAAATAAATTATATGCGCATAAAAAGTGCCTGACACAGAGCAGGCAATCATTATATCTTAGTTTCCTTCTTTATCCTTTCTATTTTCTCCAATTTGTTCACTTTTTCTGCTCTGGCAACCACTACTAACTGCCTTGTCTCACAGTTTTTATATTCCTTAATAAAGTTTAGTTTGTTTTGCCCGTAATTATTGGAAATCATTTTTTAACATAAAAATTATATTCAAATTTTGTTTCAGGATTCTTTTTTAAAAAAAAAAAATGAATCACCAGGGTGCCTGTTTAGAACTGTGACAATTTTAACCATAAGGAGGATTGAAATAGTTACAACTGCACGATGAACAGCTTTTACCTTGTGGGTGGAACTTTATAGAAGTTCAATCTTTATACAAGATGTCATGACAAGCATGACCTGAGAATATGTTTATTTGAATGTTCAATGATGCTAGATCACAGTGGATATCTGATGCAGTTTCTCTATATTAAAGATGTCTTTGCTATTGGGACCTTAAGATTAGATGTATGTTTAAGCCTCTCCCTAAAATTCTTATAGTTTAACTTCTTTTTTAAAAAGTTCCTAAAACATAATTCAGCCAACTTTTTCTATAAAAAGGCAGACAGTAAATATTTTAGCCTCTATGAGTCCTAAGTTCTCTGTAAAATGAGTCAACTCAGTTTTCAAAAAGGAAGAAAAACCATGGACAAATGAGTATAGCATGTTCAATGTAATTTTATTCACAAAAAGTTGAATTAAATTCATTTATTTAAACAATTGCTTTATCATTTTAATTTCAAATACCAGTTGCATGACTGAATTCAAACTCCTTATTTGAAATAAGTGAATCTTTATAGTCAGAGCTCTAAGTAAAGGGCTCTGACAGTACCTTAATACACAAAGTTTAATCCATAAACAAGTACTGGACTGAAAACTGATACTTAAGAGTAAAGGTTTATATATTTCACAGCATTTTGACAGAAAAATATGTCAAAATGAATCTAATAATAAAAAATGTGAGCTTGTATTTTCTTTGGACTTGTTTTTTCTCTTTTATTTCATTTCTATAGGAATTAATTTTGTTCCATTCCATAACAGTATTGGTGCATGACCAGTTGAAGTTTAGGGGGACAGGCTTTTTATCACCAGTTGAAGAATCTGTTTGGCAGGAGGTGGTGCTAAGGTGAGCATAGGAAGATTCAAGGCAGAATTGACATATGTCTACTACAGATTGGGTTTCTTCCCAAGCAGCAACCAATAAGTCCATGTCAATATTCAGAAGTCATCAGCAGCCCTGTTCATACATTGCATTTTATAAGCCAGTGGACTAGAAATGCTGATGAAAATCAAACTCCTAGAAAGGAAATTGACAACAAGTACATTCAAAAAGCTGAGGTCCTCAGAAGGCAACAAAGCCCTCTCCACCTTAATCTGTCAGGATTAAGAGGAGAAATCCCAGGGAACACAACTGATGGGATATCAAGATTAAATTATAAAATGACATATACCTAAACCTGCAGATTGGGCATTCTTCTTTGGTGACTTTCAAAATTTCTATGGGTAGAATTTCCACCACCTATGCAGAGCTCAAAGATACATGACTAGAAGTTTTAAAAACCACTACCACGAGCAGAGTATGTCAGTGCCTTCCATTGATGAAGAAAGATTCCCAGAAGCATAGGTTAATAGGAAACAGAGCTCACACAGTACTCAGTTAATTTGATGCAAGCAGATCACCAACATATATAAGTCTGGCCCATCTTCCACACCCCTAACACAGTGTATTCAGATGATCTGTTCAGAAGATCTGGAAGTAATCTAGGCCCGGTGCATAAACTCTCGTTGCATATGCTCTTTGGGGAAGTTTTATTCACATCTAAGGACAAATAAACATAGATGATATTAATTTTCAAGCAACATTATAAGGTTACAAATAAGGTTTTGCAAGTAAACCGAGCTGTCATTCCTCCAATTTTACCAATGAATAGAATTTTAAACTTCTGACATACAATTGCTTATGTTTATGAAGAACATCTCAAGTTCCATGAAATTATGTTCCTTTGTGAAGTTATTGAAGCAGAAAAATTGTTTTGGATTATACAATTTTAAAGTTTAAGGATATTAGGCAAAGCTTTACCATTACAGTATCATAGCAGCCCACGTAAAGCTATTGAAGTCATAAGAACCCAGTTCCCATATACTTACCTCAGTCAGTAATAAGCCCCTTGGCTTCCCCCAGAACCTTCCCACTGGTTTCTGTTTCCAATCTGTCTTCTCTGTTTTTACCGTGTCTGTAACTTTATGTTTTCCTCCCTTCCTCTTTCCTTCCTATTCCTAAAACAACTTTACTCCTCTACACTGAATCTTTCTCCTTTAAATGACCATATTATAAAACTAAAAATTATCTCTCCCCCTCTCTTGCTCTATCATGTAACTAATTCCAATGTCTTAAAATTTTAATTCTGGAAATCTAAATTTCTTTAAATTATGCCTATGATCTTCCCATCATGTGTTCCTGGTGGTTGAATAAAGTCAAGTTTTTCCTGTCACTTTCAATTTCTCTTTCACTTTATTTCCCTTCAATAAACCAAATCTGACACAAAATTGAGTACTGCCATTTGTTGTATTGAACAGCCAAATTAATTAGTTCAACATTAATCTCTAAGGAAGAGCAATTTTATGAACATCAATAAAAAAAGTACTATTAAAGTAGAATTATTTGCTGGCACTTCAGGGGTTTATTTGAGCAAATTCTCATCTTTAAAAGTATGTATCTCTGTCAGTCTATTTTGTTACTCCTATTTGAGACATCATTTTTAAAGTTGTAAATAGGAAAAATAATAATGTGCCACATAACTTCATGATATTGATTTTCCTGTGTATTTGACACTTTTTCTAACAAAACACTTCTTTGATCGTGTTACTCTGTTGTAGACAAATTCTGCAAGCTACATCTGAGTACAGTCTGCCATATTTTTACCCTTTACCCAACCTTAGTAATATATAGTATTATATACACTTCATCAGCCTCAGGTTTAATAGAGTTTCTCCTTATGTTTCCTAAGTCAGAGAATTATACCAGAAAAAAAAGTATTCATTTTTCTTTACTTCTCTGATTCATTTATTCATTCATTCATTCATTCATTCAAACAGCTTGTTTTCATCCTATTTACAGTGTAAGCTACTCACAGGAAACCTTCAGCAAAACTAGGAGTGCAAAAAGGCATATTGTTCTTTCCAATGCACTGTGAATGTCAGAGACCTTGTATTAGATTTATTGATTCTGGTTTAACCATATGATTTGTTTTGACCACTAGAATGTGAAAGGAATTGCTGCTTTAGCCTAGACCTAGAGTAGAGACACATGGATTAGACCTCGACTTGATATACAACCTAGAGAAGAGCCACCACATGAGTCTGCTGACTTGCATAATGTATTGCAAGCCACTGAGATTTTGGGACTGTGGTTTTTTACAGCATTATAGCAGCAGACATTTGACAGACACAGTTATCATGTGTGAGGGTACCTTACTTCCACACCACAGTGGGCTTTACCCTCTATGTGTTGTGAACAGAGCTTTTGATCATAGCACACTGGAGAAGTTTTCTACTACTAAACTACATATTAATAAGTAAATTAGACCTATATATTATTAATTAATCCTTTGTGCATCTCTATAATTTTGATTATCACAATGCTTAAACTCAGCCTGATACTGGTAATAAGGGGACAGGAATTAAAGCATCAACTTTTCTACCAATATGTTCACTCTTAGCAAATCTCTTTGTCCAATATCTCTTTTGTTCTTATTTCCTCTGCTGAATAATGTATTTAAGTTAACTCAATCCTACAACTATGAATGTTGTTCTTTCTTTATTTCAGCTACTATTTTGGAAATCTGAGAACATAAAGAAGAATAAGACCATGTCTGATTTTTTAGGAGCTCACAGAATAGTTGTGGTGAAAAAGGATGCAAAGACAGTTGTAACTCAGAGACCTAAGTATTATATAAAAGAAATGTAGAATCTTCTGTGGAAACCAATGAGAAAAGAGTAAAGTTGGGGAGAAAAATGAGTCTCTGCCCAGCCTTACTGTTACATTATTAACAGAACTTAAAGGATGAGAGAAAACAATAAATATATATTTGATAGCAAAATTTTAAGTATCCTGCCACTTTTCAGTCCTACGTTAGATATTATACAGATTATCATCGGTGTGATGTGTGCTGGTCTCTGGATTCCAGTCAAGCATAAGGCCTCCTCAAAGAAAACCGCTGTGTGACCAGACTGCTTAATGCCCTTCTTGACCAACACTTAAAATTCACCATCGTGATTATTCATACTAGTTGATTCATCATAATGCACCAATCAAAGTGATAAGAATGCAGGACTCCCTTCTCTACTGTGATTCTTTTACATTATAAAAACAATGACTTACCTTTGTTCCCTGGAACACTTCTGGGTTTTGCCTAGCTGTGTTTCCAGTTTGCAAACTCTAAGACTCATAAATAAATCTTTGTCATTTATTCGAAGCAAAAGCCTCCAGGCTCTTTTTTTGAGTTTGTTCAACATCCATGAAGCAAAAGGCTCACTTAGCTAAAAAATAAGGAACTAGATAACATATACAGTGCATTTCTAGGGAAATCAAACTGGGGCATAGAAAGTGTGAACAAAACCTTGGTCACATGAAAATGTGTGACATTTTGAGAACCTTTATGAAATTTGCTGTTTCTAGAACAGGGGTATGATATGAGAAAGAACTTGAAAGGTACAATAGATGTACTTTAAGGAACACTGAGATCAATGCATGAAGGGTTTGTTTCCCTGAAAAATGAGGAAATAGGCAAAGGAGATTTATAAAACACAATATTGTTTAATAAAAATGTGGGTAAGGTTTGATGAGTGTTCCAACAATCAGCTTTGTTGTGAAAAAATGACAGAGTAGGAGGCATAGTTGTGTCAGAAAAATCTTTTTTGAAATAATTGGAATAAGCTATATTTTGGCACTTAAAGTAAAACATGACATAAGGAATAGAGACAGGCAGAGCCTTAAGGCTTTTGTGTGATGGAGTTAGAAGTACTTTGCGACTAATGTGATCAAGTGGATGAAGAAAGAACTAAATTGCTGGAGAGAACCTTGAGGTTTCTGAGTTAGCAGATGGACAATGTATCACTTTTCTAGGGCTACCATAATGCCATACCAAAGGCTGAGTGGTTTAAACAACAGAAATTTATTTTCTTGCTGTTCTGAGGGCTGGAAGTTTAAAATCAAAGTCTACCAGGGTTAGTTTCTTTCTTTTTTTTTTAAACACACAAATTTATATAATATTTATTTTCTACAAGTGATCTCTACAAGGGACGTGCTTTTTGGAATGGATTTGCCTGTTAGGTTCAACATTGAGCAAATGGTTTCCACTATAAAAATAAACCTGGAAAAGGGAATTTTGGACATCATTTAATCTATTTGCTTGTCAATTGGTAAAAGAGAAAACTGAGGCCTAAAAAAAATAGTTCACACACTCAGTTAATGTCAATGTCAGCTTCTGTACTGTAAAAGAAATCGTCAACAAGATAAAGAGACAACCATCCAAATGGGAAAATATATTTGCAGGCAACCCCTCCGATAAGGGCCTAATATCCAAAATATACAAGGAACTCATAGAACTCAATAACAACAAAAAAACAAATGATCCAATCAAAAAATGAGCAGAAGACCTGAACAGACACTTCTCCCAAGAAGACATACAAATGGCCAACAAATATTTGAAAAGATGCTCAACATCACTAGCTATTAGGAAAATGCAAATCAAAACCACAATGAGGTACTATCTCACACCTGTTAGAATAGCTATAATCAACAAAACAGGTATTAACAAATGCTGGCGAAGATGTAGAGAAAAAGGAGCCCTCATACACTACTGGTGAAACTGCAAATTGGTACAGCCACTATGGAAAACAGTATGGAGTTTCCTCAAAAAACTAAGAATTGAACTACCATATGATCCAGCAATTCCTCTACTGGGTATTTACCCCAAAGTCTTGAAAACTCACATCTGAAAAGATATTTGCACACTGATGTTCATAGCAGCATTATTCACAGTGGTCAGGCAACCAAAGTGTCCTAAGATAGATGAATGGCTAAAGAAGCTGTGGTACATATATACAATGGAATATTACTCAGTCATAAAAAGAGATGAAATACTGCCACTTGCAAAAACATTGATGGACCTCAAGATAATCATGCTAAGGGAAATAAGCCAAACAGAAAAGTGTTGGTTTCTTCTGATATCTCTCTCTTTGGCTTGCTGTTATCTTGCTGCCTCTTCACAGTCTTCCCTCTGTGCAGAAATACCCCTGATATCTCTTTGTATGTTCTAGTTTCCTTTTTTATAATCAGTCAAATTATATTAGAGAACACCTTAAGGGCTTCATTTTAATTTCATTACTTCTTTAAAGGCCATATCGCCAAATACAGTCATATTCTGAGGTATTGGGGGTTAGAGCTTCAACATATAAATTTGTCTATTAAATTCAGCATTTAATAGACAATGATGAGGCAAAAAAAATTTCAGTAATTTCTGTTTTCAAAATATTATGTTTTAGGACTCTTTAGTTATACAAATGAAAATTTAAAATACGTCTTGTATGATTAATATGTAAAATTATGACGATCAGGAGCCTGGTAAGGACTTGTGGGAGTCATAAGCTACTGTGGTTTGAATCCATGAAAATAAAAAAAAAGTTAATATTTTAGTGAGGAGAGCATTCTAGTAAACAATACAATGGGCCAATGAGGAAAAACAATGGAATCGCATAAACATGTGATGTGGATGTGAGTAAGTTCGTTGTAAGGTATGTTTTAGCTTTCAGAAAGCTAAAAGACAAGCATTATTAGAAATAAAGAGGCTCATGTTCCACTTTCTAATGACCATGTCCTTCCTTTTTAACATGTTTAATTCTGGATTCCATAATTTAAGAGCACAAAGAGGCTGGGATTTATTTTAAGAATGGCATAAAGATCCAAAACATCCATGTATTCATTTTCACACAACCAATAGTTATTTAACTTTGTTAAACCAATATGATACCACACTGTATGCTCAGCTACCACTTATAAACAAACGAAGTATTTTTGGAGAGTATAGTGTAATGATAGGAGACTCATTAACCAGAAAGTTTCATAATTAAATGTGAAATTACACTGTGACTAAAGGTATGAATAAGAAATACACAAGAGGGTCTATACTAGAGGGATTTATTTTAGACAGAGAAAGCTCCCCTAAAGAAATAAGTTCAGCATGTATCTCTTATAGGAAAATAAAAGGGAATTAGAAATGTTTCACCTCTGGAAGTGACTATTCCAAGATATACATTTCCTGTCTTCAAATAATTGACACATTTCTTCTCAAAGAACCTATTGGTTTTATTTCCAAAAGGTGTCATGATAATCAGTGCTTGGACATTATAGGGAAACAAATTTCCTCTTAATATGATTGGAGTGGAGCTTCTAACTCAAAAGAGCTGAATATGAGGATCAGATTCAGAGGAAAGGGACATAAATGAGGTTATATAAAAAGGGAGAATTTTTTTAATCCATTGAAAGCTAAAGTCTTCAGCTTTCTGAGCTATCCTATTTGTTGTAAAGAGGGAGAACCTTAAAGCAATTGGATATAACAGCCCCATTGATTGTAAAGAAGAGTTTACAATATGGTTCAGTGTATGTAGGGGAGTGGGAAACAGTTCTTTTGTTTTGAATGGAAGGGTAGGTATGCCTGCTGCAAGCACAATGGAGAATGTTCAGAAAGATTACTAAGTGAAATGATAAAACTGAAATGAGAGAATAAATGTTATAAAATACTTGATAAACAGCAGAGTGTCACAATTATCTGAGGCCTTGAGATAGCAGAATATATCACTGACCCTGCCATCAGAGAGTTACCAGTTTAGTGAGGAGAAAATGCAAGAAATAGTCAGTATAAGAATACGTGTATGATGCTAATGGAAATACACAGGGAACACTTAGAAGGTCTTTGGGTGAAAAAAGTCCTTCTAGAGATGGCAAATAACTGATTCTTGAAGAACTAGGTAGGGATTTTGCTATGGTATGACTGTCTACTCCCCCATTCCCAAATTCAAAGGTTAGCAATGTAAACCCTAGGTAATACTATTGGAGCTGAGGCCTGTCGATAGTTATTAAGTCATGAGGGTAGAATTCACAAGTGTGGAATCAGTGCCCTTGTGAAAGAAGGCTGACAGAGCTCCCTGGACTAATTCCACTATGTGAGGACACAGAGAAGAAGTCTGCCATCTGCAATCTGGTAGAGGGTTTTCACCAGGTCCTGCTCATGCTGGCAACCTGATTTTGATGTCCAGCCTCCCAAACTCTGAGAAATAAAATGTTGTTGTTTATAAGCTACCTATTATATAATATTTTGCTATAGCAGCTCGAACAAAGACAATTTTCCACGACAATGGAACCGGAAATAATATTCCAGTGTGGTGAGACAATATATGCATAATCTTGTCATGTGATACATCATGATATGCACTGAAAAGTAAAAGCCAAGAAGCACTGTTGGAAAATTAAATGGTTGGCAGGTAATATTTGCTCTTTAAAAAGAAAATTGAGGTGAGAAGAATGGTGACAGAAACACTAACTTTACCAAGAACCATATCTGAAATTAGTTGTGGAAACTTCTACAAGTTTGTTATCTGTGTTATCATTGTATCCTCATATCAAATAGCATGAAGCCTTAACAACAATAACAATAAGTTTGCATTCTTATGCTTAGGAACAGAAAAAAGGGAAAACTAAAGAGACTATTTCTCTAAGTATGGCATGTTTAACAGAAGTGGAAAAAAAATAGACTAAATCTTTTGGGCTTGAAGAAAAGATAATTTTGAAAAAGGTATCCAAATTTATGCAAAGTGACTTTTGAGCGAAAGTGTAGTTCAGATTAACCAGCCAGTGATCTCTCCAAAACTGAAATTTCTCATTTTATAAAAAATATTAAAGTATACTTGAAAGACAATATTAATTTAGGTTCAGGTGTACAACATAGTGATTCTACAGTTATATATCTTACAATGTCATCATCATAAGTTTAATTATAGTCTGTCACCATACAAAGTTATGATATCATTAATTGTATTTCCCGTGTTGCACATTGCATCTCTATGGCTTATTTATTTTATAACTAGAAGTCTGCGTATCATATTTTCCTTTACCTTTTTTACACATTCCCCACTTTCTTCCCTTCTGGTAACCATCAGTTTGTTCTCTGTATGCATGAATCTGTTTCTGTTTCATTTTGTTTGTTTTGTCTTGTTTTTTAAGATTCTATACATAAGTAAAATCATATGGTATTTGACTTTCTCTGAAATAATTCACTTAGCATAATGCCCTCTAGGTCCATCTGTGTTGTTACAAATAACCAGAATTTAGATTTTATTCTTTTTCATTGCTGAGTAATATTCCATACATATAGGTGCACACGCACACACACACACACACACACACACACACACACATATATATATATGTACACACCTATAGCTTCCATCTCTTAGCTATTGTAAATAATGCACACACACACACACACACACACACACACATATATATACACACACACCTGTAGCTTCCATATCTTAGCTATTGTAAATAATGTTGCAGTAAATGTAAGGGTGTGTATATGTTTTCAAATTAGTGTTCAAATTGGAATTGCTGGGTCTGTTCTTAATTTTTGGAGGAATCTACAAACTGAAATGATAATCTCTTCAATAAATGATACTGAGAAAACTAGACAGATATATGCCAAAAAATGAAAATGAATCATCTTCTTACACCATATACAAAAATAAAGTCAAAATAAATTAAGACTCAAATGTGAGACATAAAACCATCAAATTTCTGGAAGAAAGCATAGGCAATGAACACTTTGACATCAGTCTTAACAATATTTGTTTGGATTTGTCTCCCTGGAGAATGGCAACAAAAGCAAAAAGAAACAAATGGGATCACATCAAACTAAAAAGTTTTTGCACAGCAAAGGAAAATATCAACAAATTGAAAAAGCAACCTATCGAATGAGAGATTTTTGTAATGATATATTCAATAAGGGATAGATATCTAAAATATATAAAGAACTCATATACCAAACATCAAAAAGATAAACAATCCAATTAAAAATTGGCAGAGGACCTGAATATTTCTCCAAAGACATACAGATGGCCAACAGACATTAGAAAAGATGCTCAGCATCACTAATCATCAGGGAAATCAAAATCAAAATCACAATGTGTATCACCTCATACTTGTCAAAATGGTCATCATCGAAAAGTCAACAAATAATAAGTGTTGCCGAGGATGCAGAGAAAGGGAACCCACATGGGACTGTAAACTGGTGCAGCCACTATTGAACACCAGTATGGAGGTTTCTCCTTTATTTTACTCTTGATTTCTCAATGTGTTGTCAATCTAGCAGAAATTTTCTCATATATAGTAAAAGTGGAAAGTTGCTGCCTAGGGTGATCTGAGGGGTATCAGGAAAGACCTTGACAAGTAAAATACTTTTTACCACTGTTGCTTAAAAAAAAATCTGTGCTTTCTTCACTTGCATAAAATATCTATAAAGTAGTGTGCCTGTGGGGATGGGGTAGCTGGAAGAATGCAAAGGGAGAGATAGTACCATCAAATGTGCCTTGGATATAGCACAATGTTGTTCAGTAACAAAGCAGATATCAGTCTTGTCCAAGTTTAATGAAACATCAATTGTCCCAGTGAAATATGCTTAAAATTACGGTTTATTTATGGGCATGCCCTGGCAATTGCAGTTGCTAATATAAATACAATATATTTTTTTGTTAGAAACAGACTGCATAGCAAAAAGCATCTTGAGAGCCTGATAAACAAGGCCACTGTGGGGAGAAATATGTAAAAAAATTGTAATGGATTAATGAAAGCAGCAAAATGTGTTTCTGGCAAAGAGAAGGAAGCAAAACGTGGGAAGAAAAAATGAGATAGAATAAATTGTTCTAGGCATGTGAAGGCACTCTTTCTATAATTCACTGTACTTTACATTCAGAGCCAAGGCTCTTGAGAAAGCTTGATCTGGATGGATACTTGTTGGTGAACGATATTTGTTCATAAGTTGGTTCTAACAAATATATCGAGTGGACTGGGAAATACAGTTTAAAGCAAAATTTAACAATAAGAATAAGAAATAAAGAATGCACTTTGCCCTTAAAATGATTATAATATTTTGTGGAGAGCAGAAAGCTGAAGGTAACATTGGCTAAAGAAGGGGTGAATAAAATAAGGTGATTTCCTTTATCATCTAACTCTCCCACAGGCCAAAGTGTTGTAACTGACAACTTGACGTAGAACAAAGAGAACTGTTTCAGCTTCTAATTTATTATTGGTTCAGATTGTCCTCAAATACCTTAGGATCCCAGAAGTGGTTTTGTGGATTTTGTCACCAGGAATGTTAAAAGTGAACTGGAAGGGGAAAAAGCTCCTTTGTGAGAGACTGTGTGGGCACATGTACGATGTTGAATGTCTTGTCCAGGTGCTCATATCTGTCTTTGAAGTTTGAGGATGAATGAAAACAGGTAGGCTGACCAACCTGGCCTGGTTGTCTGAGATATTTCCAGTTTTAGGACTAAAGGCCCCACATTCTGGAAATCTCTTAAGTCCAGGAGACATCTGATCAGTGGATCATTCTACAAATAGGACAGATCAGTATCTTGCCTCTAGCTAGAGTTAGCTTGGTATCAGAACAAGCAGACAGAGCCTGATACCACTAGTTATTAAGTAAAGGACTATGGGATTGAGGCAGTACTTATCGAACTGGGAAAAGTACAAAATTTTCCAAAACATCCAAGCTTCAGATGAGAGGAACTCTTTATTCCTTGTGGTCCTATAGAACTCTGGATAGGGGCTTTTATTTTTCTTGGGTGGGTGAGGTGGGGTGCAGGTGGAGACTTAATACTTGCAATGATATTATAATGATATTATGATTAGCTAAAGCTGAACAAAAGACAAGGGAAAGACTCTTGAGCCTTATCCTAGAGGGGAGGGGATGTCCGCAGGCTGTCCATCCTGTCTCAGGTCTTGGCTCGTCTCTCATGGCACCTGGAGCAGTGGGGTTGCTCAAGGCCATCTATCCTGTCTCCAGCCCTTGGCCTGTTTCTCATGGAGGCAAAACAGAGACAAGACTGAGTAAGGGAAAAGGGAAAAATTCCAGAGCCACGGGGAGAAGGCTGTGTAAGGGACTAAGGAATAATTCTAGAGCCACATCCTAGAGGAGAAGTTTCCTATGCCCCTAAAGAGTTCCTAACTTTAGAAACTATGAAAGTACGTGCCCAGGTGAGTCTCAAAACCCACCAGCTTTACCACACAATCCCAAGCAGTCCTAGCTGCTTTCCACACTGAGGGAATTAGCAGCTGGCTAGGTGTAGGTAAATGGTCTCCAGTAAAACAAGAAACCTATTGAATGTGCACACCAAAAACTGGTGCTGGCAAACAAATAGAAAGGAAGGAGCCATAAAACATCCGTTTTCCTCCAATATACCCTCAACCAAGACCCAAGCAGATAAAATCCCTCATTTGTGGCAATGGGTATATAGGAAACCTGTAAATGTAGGAATGGAACTGAAAGGAGATGAGGTGGACAGAGTATTGGAATCATGAAGTTTAGAAGAAAACTGATGGAGATGTGTAAATCACAGTAGCCAAAATTGCAATTATTAAACAAAACTAAAATTGTCCTTGACTAAATTTACTCTAAAGAGTAGCTGATGGTGGCAAAATAAGACTAATTTGCAGGACAGAAAAAAAAATGGGGGATAGTAAATATATGTGGTTCAATATTACCTCAGCATTATCTTTCTAGAAGAGATACATTTGATTTTTCTTTTCCACTAAAAAATTAAGTTAAACTTAATGTACAATTTGTATGATTTCTTAAAGAGAGAACTCTCACCTGTCTTATAAGCAAAAACTGATTAGATCACACGATTACCTCTCACCACACAATGTATTCTGTGAGCCCTTCTTTAGGCATACTGATAAGACAAGGATGTTAACAGTTACTCAAAAGCAAGTCTCAGTGCTCAGTTATCTTTGTCTTCCTGAAATGACAAAAGGAATGTAGAGTCTGTGTATTGTTTAGCCTGAGGCAAACAGAGAATCAAAGGTGGGAAGGAATGTTTCTTATTGAAACAGAAATACTTGTTTGAGCAAACCACACTCAGATCAGTCATATATTTCATAGAAAATGGCTTCTGAAGTAGCTGAACTAATTATATATAAAAACAAAGGTGGATAGATAACAGGGGAGATTGAATGCTAGAAAATACATTTTAAATACTAAAAAAGAATATAATCCAGGATGGTATAGGGGAAATGGGAAAAGAATCTAGGAAGATTGGTTATTAAAAAGTAAAGGATGACTGAAACATTAAACAATGCAGAAAATTGGAAAGCCTTGTTTAACCTGTTAAACTGGGTGTGGAAGACATAGATATCTTGCTCAAAGAATTATCCCAATACAAAATATAAGATAATATTTTATTTTCCTGTTATTGTTTCTTATTTCTTTTTTTGGTTCTATGACATGACAATGTATTTACTAAGAACCTATAAAGTCAAATGGAAACCTTTTATTTATTTTTAGGATGATCTGCCACGGGGGTGTAGAAAAAACATCACGCTCAGAGTTTGAAATCCTGGGCTCCAGCTTTGAGCATTTTTCAATTTGTATGGCCTTAGAGAGTTTAAATAAGACTTCATAATTCCAGTTTTCTCACCAATAAAATGGTAGGAAAAAAATGTCTTTTCGGGTTATCAGGAAGATAAAATACGATAACATGCATGAAAGCACTTTAAAAAACGTTAAGCACATTCTAAATTTAAAGCATGAGTGTTAATAATTCTATTTTCTTTTTTACAATCTTCTAACTTTTTGTTCTGGTATGCTAGGATCTGATTGTTTAAACTACAACTCTCATTTTATTATTATATGTAAATTAATTCCACATTCATCTTACTCCTTTTCAACTTTCAGCTCTGTCATCTCATGCTATTTCCCCTCATGAAAGAAATGTTACTGTCACAATGTCAGGAATCATCTACAGGCCTGATAATAAAAGATGGAATGAGAAACTTACCATTTCTGCATAGACTTATCCTCGCATAGAAGTGGTCCAAATTCTCTCATATATTCATAAACCAATTACTGCGAATTTGAACTTAAGGACTGTGGTAAGTTTGTAATCAAATCCAAATTCAATTGCCTGATGCACAGTAAGACCAATCACTAAAGCACTGAGTATGCAGCAAGGAGTTTAATTTGAGAAGGAGCCAAATGACAAGTGGAGAGAGCCTAAATCTGTCTGTCCAAGAGGGAAGAGACAAGGAGTTTTAATGCATTTGAAAAGAGTTAGGAAGAATAGGTATGCAGAAGCAGTGCTGGCAGGGCACGTTTTAATTGGAGGACCTTGGAACTTGGCCATTTATGGTAAGGGGCTACTGCAATGAATATTTCTGGACAAGGGACCCTTCAACTCTGAAAAGGTTCTAATGTTCGAGTTCCCGTTATGTTCCTTATGTCCTGGTCCTTTGGTTCCTTGGGTGGACTGCCGTGACTTTGGTTGCTGGTGCAGCTGGAGGTCAAAGTTATGTCCTCTGCACATACTTTGGCTGCATGACTTGTGGTTTTGGTCTATTGTCTCTGAAAAGTAACTCAGTATCTTGTTAGAAACAGAATAGGACCATTTTGAGCTTGTTCCAAAGGTTGCAAGTTTAGACCAATCAGAACCTAACCCTGAATCATAAGGTTTTTGTATGAAAAGTCAACACATGAAGAAAACCAGGGTTTTGTTGAGATGATGAGGAGTGGATATGTGGGTTAACAACTCACAAGCATTACTCATAATTTGGTAGCATTAATTACTCACTTTCATGAAAATAGAGGAACTAACATAAATATAATTAAAGAGTTCAGTTCAATATATGCTTTATTTTTTTCCCCTTGAATCTTATGTTGGCAAAATATTTCTTATTTTCAATAATTATTGACCTTTTCTGAAACTGTCAGAATCAGACAAATCCATAGGAGTTGTACTAAAGGTCTAAAATTTTTAAAAATTAAACAAATCACTAGTTCTAAGTAAACATTACAGTATACATTATTTAAAATCAAAATATCAGGTGCCTGCAACTGGTGACAACAGATTATATAATCTGAATGTGTGCAGAGACTCATACTGTACAGAAATGGGTTAAGCCAGGTGATTTTGTGTGTGTTAATGCCAGGGTGTTTTTTTTATCATTGTTTTAGATTCACTGTTTTTCTTTTTTGTTCTGTAGTTAATGGAAAAAGACAGAGTTATTTACATTTTGTAGTTTTGTGAGGAATTGGCATGGAAATGTGGAATAGCTGCTCTCTATGATATTTTATAGTGATATCTTATAATTTTTGTAGATTAACACAGACTAATTCTGGTCTAACTAATGCATTTTAACATTTTCTGGTGTCACTTTTCAGTTTTTGACATTTTGACAAATGAGGAATAGTGATTCCCATGATAAAATAAATGAAAAGTAAGCTTTTAGTAAGCTATTACTTCAACAATTATGAATATTTTGTGCTATCTTATTAACATTGATTCACGTAATACCTCTATGGACTATTAAATTATGCCTGGGGTATAATATATTAAATTTTAAGTATTGTTTTTTTAGGAAAAAGAAAAGGCATATAAAAATTTCAAAACATCTCACCTATAATGCATGGAAGTCAAATAAGCTAAATTTCATTTTCATAACTTCAAGTTACAACCAGGAGAGGCAGGGAAAGCTTCAAAGTGATACTGAGTTCTAAAAAAGCATATTACCTTGACATCAAAATTCCATTTTCTTTTCTAATTCTCAACCATTCATGCATCATTTCAGTCTTCATAACACAACTTTTCTAAAGGGCACTGGGGTAGCAATAGACACTGAAAACCATTGTATTTAGGATCAAATCTCTGGAGGGCATGCTTATCCATAGAAAAAGTCTTTGGTTCTTTAATCAAACAACTTCCTTATGTATATGAACACAGTATTTTTGCAATGAAACTTAGCCGCTTTCTGAAAAATGTTTTAGAAAATTGAAGTAAATTCACTCGTAATATCTGCTGCTCCTTGACAGTGTTAAAAAACAACATTTAACCAAATAAGTTTTTATTTAGCAGCATCTAAATATAATTAGCTTTATTAAACAACTCTAAAAACAAGTAGAAGGGAGCTCCAAAGGTTTTGTACAAAATAGAAGATTTTTGTATGAAAAAAGATGGGTCAAGTGAGCTGTTAACAAAAGAAAAGTAAGGATTATTCTTCTTTCTGGGGGAAAGGAATGGCAAGAATTTTTATCATGCAGATTACCTTTTGTTTCCTATGGGGATGAAGGGGAACAATGTGACAAATTGCCTCATTGATGTCAACCGGAAAATTCCAGACTGATTGATTAAGGTTGTTTCTGGAGAGATTGAAATAGCAATTAGCTCATTTGTTAAATCTAGGTTTGCGATCATGGGCTATCAAATGCTGTCTGTCATTTTGGGCCTGTGGTTTTCTCTTTAAAAACAGAAGTGAACAGTCAGGCTCTCAGTCATCAAACAATTGTAGATATATAAGAAACTGGTATATTTGCCCTAATATACTAAAAACAAAACAACATGACAATGAAATACTTGACTAAGTAATTATAACAAAGGAAATAAAATCTGCTTGTTGTTATAACAATATGTAATTCAGTTTATCATAATCTCTTGAATGTTACAATAGATTCATCAAATTGGGTAAGTATATCTATAGTTTAGTATCCATGGTACTTAGGCACTGGTATGAGGTAAAGGGAAAATGGGAAGAGGCGATAATTTCCCTTAGTGTTTCTACTTCATTAGAAGTATGAGATGAATTCTTATGAATGACAATATATATTCATTTTCTCATGCAATCTGATGGTTTAGTGCTTATTGTCATTTTATAGAAAACAGCTCTGAGACTTAGATTAAGTAAAGACATAAATGGAGAAAAATGGATTTCAGAGCCGGAAAGTAGTATGCCAGACTCTCTTCTTGGGATGTAACACAGTTGTAAAGCCACCCTGGGTAACATTACATGTTCAGCACTGCTACGTACAATGGGGAAGATGGGGAGGAGACACTCCACATACAAAGGAGATACTGTCTACTCATTTTGCTCTATAGGTGGTTTTTTTAATACTACCAGCCAGAGTGAGCATTGTATCCAGCACCCCAAAAGTGGAGCATCCAAATCTCAGGAAGTCTGTGCCAGTCTCTGGAGAGACCAAGAAGCAGGGGCCTGAAGCTAAGCTACAGCTTTTGTCACTAAACTGATTAATGTCAGGCTAATGGGAAGAAAATAAAACAGCAAAGTTAGAAGACAAAGCCATAAGTATGAGTTAGAGAAGGCAAGAGACAGAATAGAAACAAAAGAGAGTTCAAAAGAAAAAAAGTAATGGTTTGAACATAGGGAGTGGCACCAAATGGTATCAATTTAGGAATGATTTACTTTGCTACAAGATTCTGGAAACTTTTATGAGCAGTTCATTATACTTCCACATGGCAAGCGATTGCATAGAGAGTGTTCAGTTTTTACCAGTGAACCGCTGGCTAAATTGTTGATAGATTCCATTTCTTTTATAGGTTTACATTTAAGGAAATAAAATAACATATTCTTAGAAAATTTATTTAACATTATAAGAGAGAAAAGTGGACAAAATCTTAAAATGCTTCTAAATAAATTTTAAATGGAGTACCTCGATTAAAAATTTTAATTTAACTATAAAAATTTCGGGTATAAAAATTTTGGTACTTCCATTGACTTATCTCCATTTCTTCTTCCTCTCGCAAGTGGTGTTTATTTGTCATCTCACCTTCTTGACCTCAAATGGTCTGTACTCATATAATTGCGGAAGATTCTGTGCAAAACTGATTCAAATCCTAGACAACATCACATAGTAGTAGTATTGTTTAGTTTTCTTCTTGATCTGGAAGGCTGTATTTTGTTTCCTGTTGCCAATAATTGATAATATCTAATTTTCCAGGGCACAATTATCTCTAGCATATCTGAGTCATCTATTATCGTACTAACTACTTAATATTATTCTATATAATACTAGCTCCTAAAGAAACTAAAGTAATATGATATTCTTGCTCTCCAGATTGAGCAATTTCCTCATTCTCTGGGCCACTCTCATGACTTAGCTCATGTATCTCTTTGTTATTCTGCTTTTCTTTTTCTTTTTTGTGGGAACACTGCTTCCTCAACAGAACTGATTTCCTCTAAGCAGTGAAAAAAAAAAGTTTAATCTTGCTGGAGCAGTGCCCCCTTGCTCAAGTATGTGTCAGAGTGACAGGAATATATGTTGCTTTGTTATTAATTATTTTAATAATTAAATATTTTATACTGATTAACTGAATTCCAGATCTTATTTGTTACAGTGATGATTATTCTTTAACCTCTCAATAACAAAATTACATGTCACTAACCCTTTCTAGAAGCTATATGCATATATAGATATTAAAGATTGGTATTCCTGGTGAAATTATCTTTTTTATAATTATAGAATTAGCCCTTTTCCCTAATGATAATGTTTGCCTTAAATTATATTTTGTTTGCTATTAATATAACACCAATTACATTTTTAATATTTTTTAATTAAAGTAAATACTTTATTCAGATTTCTTTATTTTTAACATCTTTTTCTGTTACAGGATCTCATCCAAGATAAACTTTGCATTTACTTGTCATTTCTCCTTGGTCTACTCTTGACTGTGTCAGTTTCTCAGGCTTTCGTCGTTTTGAAGACCTTGAGAGTTTTGAGGAGCATTGGTTAGATACTTTCTAGAATGTCATTCCTTTGGGATTTATCTCTGTTTTTCTCATGATTAGACTGGAGTTTATGGGCTTTTGGAAGGAAGATCACAGAGGTGAAGTGCTATTAATATCACATCATATTAAGAGTACATAATATCGGCATGACTTATACTATTCATATTGTTCTTAATCACATAACTGTGGTAGTATTTGTTAGATTTCTCCACTATAAAGTGGTCTCCTCCTTTTAATATTGTATCTTTGAAAGGCAGTCACTATATACATCTCACATTTATAAATTAGAGAATTCTGTTTCACCTCATTGAGAGTAAAAAGTCCCGTTAATTATTTGAAATTCTCTGCATCAGATTTGTGCCTGCCTGCTTGCTTGCTTATCCTTCCTTCCTTCCTTCCTTCCTTCTTTTCCTCCTTCCTTCCTTCCTTCCAATATAATGGATAGAACTTGTGTGCTGGTGAATGTGGGGTAGTGTTGGTAAGTCTTCCTTCCTTCCTTCCTTCTTTCCTTCCTTCCTTCCTTCCTTCTTTCCTTCCTTTATTTATTATATCGGTTTGGACTAATGGATATATATACTTTTTGTAATAATTCATTTCTATTTTATGTCTGTCATTGTTCAGATTGTTCCATCTTGGACCATTGGGAGATCTTCCAGTTGATTCATGTTTTCCTTGACATTCTTCCACCAATACAAGTTGCTCCAGACTCATCTTGTATATTTCTTGCCCTAGTCCTAGAATCAGCTATTTCTCCAAGAATCCCTGATTCTATTTGTTAGAAAATGATATTAAAAGCCAAGGTCTGAATTCTATCTGTTTTACTGTTTATCATAGTTAAGATTTGTATAATTATATTTATATACTTTAACTGAAAACATTCCTCTCATACTTTAGAAGTGTTTCCTTTTAACATAAAATCAGATTCACAAACTCTGATTAATTTAGATTTTCTGTCTTGAAAAGCTGAATTTCATCTCTTTAATTTATTGTGATTATTACTAGATATGAATTCAAATATTGCTTTTCTGTGCCATATTTCACAAGTTTTTCTTTTCTTTCACTTTCATTCTCTTTGCCTGTTTTTATTGGGTTTATCTAATTTTCTCTAGCCTTCTTTTTTCCTTTTTTGATTTTGGAAGTTAAATATTCTATTTTATTTATTTACTATTTTGGTAACTCTTAAAATTTCCACATGAATATTTCACTAAAAATGCCTCAAATTAAATAACATTTTCACTTTTTTATCACTTAGACTTGTATTTCAATCTCATCTTTTTTCCTACTGCCTCTCAAATTTAATTTTTTAAATCAATATTTACTTAGATTTACATTTATATTTACCAATTTCTATACTTACTATTAATTTATCATTCAATTGTTTCCTTCTATGCTCATTTCCCTACTTACTAAATTTTCTGTGATACTTCTTTTGATATCAGTCAATTTCTTATAGATTGGAGGAGCCTGAGTATAGGTCCAGATATAGGTTGCTGGTGAGGGGGGACAGCAAATGCCTTTCAACTACTTGATAACTATGGTATATACCTTCTTAAATATTCAAGGTCCTCATGTGTTGTATCAGGAGAATATTGTTACATAATTAATTATCCCTGACCTTGTGTCACAGCACACATTTATTATCTCACATTTTCTTTAGGCTACAATCAAATTATTGGTCAAATTACATGGTCTCATCTGAAAGCTCAAGTGGGAAAAGATCTTCTTCCTAGTTCATTCATATAGATGTTAACAGGATTCAGTTTCTTGACCTCTGTTGGAATGTGGGCCTTGCTGGCTGTTAGCCAGTGGCTCTCTGAACTCCTTTCAACCTGGGCATTCTTCCATATGGCAGCTTATTTCATCTAAGTGTATAACCCAAAAAGTCAATAGAAAGTGAGTATGGGCAAGGTGACACCACAGTCTTAGATAACATAATCATAGCACTGACATCACTTTTCCATATCCCATTTAAGGAATACATTTTGAGATTTACTCCACACTCAAGGAGAGGGTCTAGCACAAGGGTGTGAATTCCATGGGTGGGGATCATTGAGGGCCATCTTAAAAGTCAGCCTACTACATCTGTATAATGGGATTTGTGACATACAAATGAAAAATAAAACACTTCCTGGATTCTTTTATCCTTATAATCAATCAATGGATATTAGTTTTTACCATTATTAACCTACTCAGCCTACACAGACTCCTCTATTTTTAATAATTCTGCTGCTTCCTGATTGAGTTGATCTGTATGCCTTGGTCTCTATCTTATAGTAAAATACATTAATTTGACAAAACAAAACTGTGTTTCCTTTGGAAATTGACACAGCTCCTCATAATGGATGATAAGCAAATGATGCAGATTTAATGCGTTAAAATCTATTTGTGGTACCATGAAAAAAATAGAATGGTTTTTCACTCTAAGTTATTTTGTGTCTTCATTAACAGATTTTGTGAGGGCTGTTTTTGTATATACTTATATTTGTGCTTGGTGTAGATGATGCTGGTGTCATAAAACAACTTGAATATGAAATTTTTAATTTCTTCTAAGCTATTCAGGAGCAGCTTTGGTATCTGCAGCTCCGTCCTGAGAGGAACAATTTGGGTACACAGAGATTAAAACATTTTATCATGTTAATATGCATTGGTCACTAATACAATCTTAGGAAGTTCTTTTTACTGCCCAAACTTCAGATATCGACTGGAACTTGTAATTGCATAACTACATGGATAGAGAGATGAAGTTTAGAAGTGCTGTCAGTGTTTTTATTACAAAATAGCAATTCCAAAGTTTTATATCAAAGCTGTAAACTTTATAGTTAGATCAATCATTACCCAAGGGCCCAGTTTAGGGGTGAATTTAATTTTCTGGGAAGTATTTTAAGCAAAAATTTTAATTTATAGTAACACACAGAATATATATTTTCCAGTTGGCAATGTTTAGATTAGTAACAGAGGCATTATAACATTCCGTTTTAGAAAACAAAGGATGATATTTCTGCCACTTATTGAAATTTTTTTTTAAGGTAATAGCACTATTGATCAAACTGCAAATTGAAATGAAAGTGCTAAAATTATTGATGAATTGTTCTATTCTGATAACTTCTTATCACTTTACAGAAACTATCCAAAGAAGTTGAATTAATAGAGCTGTCAGGAGAAAAAAAAATAAAAGAAAAATATACAACTTATTTATCTTTCTTGCTCAAAATAAAATCACTGAATATTAGAATTGAAAGTGACTTTAGAGATAATTCTGCACAATTTTTAGATGAGGAACCGAAGCTTCAGTAAGCATTGTAATGTTCTTGTGACAGACAGACCAGTTGGTAAGATATTATTTTCAATTCTCCACTTCTAATTCTCTGTTCATACTATCTTCTAGTATAGAGATAGTAATTTCTGTACTCTATTCATTTGCATTTCCCTGATTACTAATCTTGTTGAGAATCTTTTCTAGTACTCAGTCATAATTTATATGTAATTTTTAAAGAATATCTGTTGAAATATAAAGCTCATATTTTTGTACTGTTTTTTAATAATTAAATTTGAAATGTAATTTTAAAATGTAATTTAAAAACATTATGTAGGTACAAGTCCTTTGTCAGATATATATACATATATATATGAAAATATTAGATATCTCTACATATATACATATTTTCTTTCACATCGTGGCATTGACTTTTTAAAAAATTTTCTAAATATTCCCTTTCAAAAGGCAGACTTTTTGAATGAAGTCCAGCTTAGCTTTTTAAAAAATAATTATTATTAACTTAAGTCCATTGTCTATTTAGACTTTCTTGAATTTTACCTACTGTCCTTTTTTTGTTCCAGGATCCCATCCAAGATTCTATACTATATCTATTTGCCATGTCTCTTTAGGCTACTCTTGACAGTGACAGTTTTCTCTTTTTGGTTTTTACAACCTTGAGAGTTTTGAAGGAGTGCTAGTTAAGTTTTTGTAGGATGAACTATTAAAATTTTTCTGATGTTTTTTGCGTGATAAGACTGGGGTTAGTTATGGAGTATAGGGAGTAAGACCACAGAGGTAAATGCCATGTTTATCACATCACATCAAGTGTACATATAATTAACATGATTTATGACTGTTGTCAGTCTCGATTACTAGTCTTTGTTAGTGTTGGTCAGGTTCCTTCACTGAAAAATTACCTTTCTTTTTATTTCCATCTTTTTTATACTATATATTTTGGAAGGAAGTCAAAATATGCAGGCAACAATCTAAGGAGTGTTATTTGAAATTGTTCTGCATGAGAGATTTGTTATTTCTCTGTATTAGTTTATTCAATCATTTATTTATGTTAGTATGGACACATTATATTTATTTTATACTTTCGGTAATAATCTAATAATCATCTATTTATTTTTGTTGCTCAAATTTTCCAGATTTGACTATTGAGAGTTACTTCAGTTGGATCCTGTGCTACTTTAACATACCCCCAATCAATGTATATATGTTTTTTTCCCCCTCTGGTTCTTCAAGATATTCAGGCTCATATTGTATATTTTTTTCTCTAGTCCTAGAAGCAGTCATTTCTCTAAGGAGTTTTGGTTCTTTTTATTTAATAATGTCATTTGAAACAAAAATGTGGAAGCTAGAAGTGCTTGTGGCTACTAGAGTATAGGTTCTTTAGTATTACTCAGCTGACAGAGTAAAAAAATGCATGTTTATATTAACCTAGCTGTATAAACATAGAAATATGTTATTATGTGACTATCTGTACCTATTTTAAGCTACACATGAGGTTACACTGATATCTTCAAATCTAATTCATTACAACATGAATCGTTCTTGCTTCCATGCCTTATTTATCTGTAAATTCTGCTGCACCTGAAAGACACATGGCTTTTCACCAATAAAAGTCTATTTCATTATTTCTTTCCAGTAAATATACATAGTAGTATTAGAATTGTTAAATCATACCCCAAAGAGAAACAATTTCACCTATGAGAGTAAAATATCTATGTTCAGTTCCTTTTTTGCCTTTAGTTTTACAGACTTTACTCCTTTCTAAAGATACTTAGGTACCATTTTTCTTCCATTCCCTTCAGTAAAATTTTTTCATATATTTGTAATACAGTTAGATTCTTCTGTCAAGTCTGCATTCTTTCCTGTGTTCTTTTTACCTCTTAAAGCATTTTTTAAATTTGCCTACATTCGGTTCACTCTTTGTGAAGAGTTTTTATGGGTTTTTGACAAATGTATGTCTTATATTCACCATTACAATATCACATTGAATAATTATACTATGCAGACAATTCCCTGTGCTTTACCTATTTATTCCACCCCAATCCCTGTGTCCTGAAACTTTTATTTATTTATTTTTGGTATATCCATATTTTATGAAAGGCAGTGTTTTTTGGACAAAGTAGAAAAAAAACAATTATTTAAAGGACAAAGTTACTAATTCCAGGTCTTGAATAAAGCTCTTGGGCTGTATGTAATGTTCTCATCAATAACTCCTTATCTATTAACTTACCAGAACTACTGCCCCGGGAGGGTCAACATGTCTTTTGATTTCATCAGAGCAGGCTGTTGCCTGAAAGCATATATATGCCTTTTCCACATATTCTTTGCTGTCTTCTTGACCTTCAGTCTTCACTGAGACTCCCTTCTGCCTTCTAAAAGAATAAAATCTGACCAGTCTTCATAAGGTTGAGATAGAAATATATCACATAGTTCCATTTTCACTAGAGAGTACAGGTCAGCACCTGGCATTTTTCCTTCTTTCTGCTTTTCCCTGTGAGCCATCACTGTTTACTTCACTGTCTACTTACACAGTTTGTGGAGCATGGCATAAACTTGGACCAAGCAGTGAAAGTACAACCATCTCCACATGGAATTGTGTCATCTTGTGCAAAGGAAGAATCCATTGGTTATTTTCTTGTCTATAGAGTTTTGCAGTTTTTGGAATGTCCAATAATTGGAATCACATAGTATGTAGCCTTTTCAGACTGTCTTTTTTCAATTTTCACTATGTATTTATGGTTATTCTATGTCTTTTTTTTTTTTTTTTTTTTTTTGGCTTGATAGCCTTTTTTTTTATCATCAAATAATATTCCATTCAACTATCAGAGGACACATTGGTTACTTCTAGATATTGATGATTTTAAATACAACTGTTGCAAATAGTTGTATGTAAGTTTCTATACAAACATGGGTTGTCATGTTTAGCTTTGTTAGAAACTACCAGAATGTATCCCAGAGTGGTTGTGTAATTTTTCATTCCCATCACCAATAAATACAAGTTTCTGTTATTCTGCGTTCTCACCAGAATATAACATTTCCAATTAGGTGGGGGGATAGTCATTCTATAGGTGTGTATTCACCAATGAAAATTTATATTTTGTTCTTACCTTGAGATAAATAGAGAAATATGAAAAGTTATAGGACTTACCTCATTATGTTTAAAAAATGTAGTGTGGGAAATAAAAGATAAGTAAAAGTAAAGGTAAAATATTTACCGTGGCTTTCTGAAATTTTCCATTTATATTTCAGTAGAATTTTTCTCCTTTTGGCTAGAAACTGAAATTTCTTTGGCTGAGAATAACTTTATCGAGCAGTTGAATAACTCATCATTAAGAAGTGCACTCAAGAGAAAAGCTGCCTATTTTATTTTTTTCATTGGGTTAAAGAAAAACATAAGATGAGAAGAAAAGTATAATATTTGTAATTCTCACTCTTTTTTATTTTTAGAATTGGTATTCTTAATTATACTATGCCTGGGTTGGAAATTACAGTACCAAGGCCAATGCAAAGAAAATGATAATAAGATAGTGATGTTTCTTTACCAATTCAGATAAAAGCAATAGTGTTTTATTGGAGCTTCAGTGAGAAAACAACTTGTCATGTCAGCAGCTAAGCAATATGTGTCAATGGAAAAAAGCACTGCTTAAAGCTGGCAGCCCAGGAGATGACAACTGCAAGCATGATTATTGCTGGTGGTTTCAGGTCATTGATGCACACAGTAAACTCTGATTAAAAAAGTAACATGTAATGGTGGGAAAGCAATGTCTTATTCTCCAAGTTACAGCTCCGTGAAGTTTGCGATGTTACCAGAGCAAAGCATGGTATTTACAATGCTGCTGGACATTCTGGACGAAAAGAAGAAAAATACATATTTAGTTACTATTTTTCACATGATGTTGAATATTGAGATAGTTTCTGCTATTTCATAAATGAGTAAGTAAAATTGTCACCTGATAGAAACAACATATTTTTTAAATGCTAGTTTGTTTGTTTGTTAGTTTACTTATTTATTTATTTTCATGCTACATATACATAATTTTTTAAACATTTTATTTAACATATTTTAGAAATGAAAAGCATGGATTCTGTATACTGGCCACCTGGGTTGAACTGCAGATTTTATCACTTCCCAGTGCATCGCCAACGAGTGATACTCTGTACATCAGTTTATCTACTTATAATAAGGGATAATAAAAATGCATATATTATATAGTGTTGAAATAAGATCAAGAGTTAATATTGCTCCATTGTCTAGATAGTTTGTAGTTCAAATGGCACATATTCAGAGTTTGTGGCTCACAAGATATGATTCACTCATTTAAAGAATACAATTCAATCGATTTTAGTATATTCACAAAACTGTGCATCTTTCACCACGATCAATTTTAGAACACTTTCTTTACCTTCAAAAGAAATTCAGACCCCAAACCTTCCCTTCCCCACAGCCACAAGCAGCCACTAATTTACTTCCAATCTCTATAGATTTGCTTTTTATGCATACTTCATATACTTGAATTCATATACTGAATTCACAAGTGATTAGATTCTTTCACTTAACATAATGTTTTCAAGGTTCATTCATGTTTTAGTATGTATCAATACTACATTTCTTTTACATTTCTTCTCTTGTGTTTCTTTTGTTTAGATTTTAATTGAGAAACGAGTGTTTTAACTATACTTTTAGAAACTTTTATGCTAACATGTTACCTTCTCATATGGCAAGTAATTTCTATGGGACTCAACAAATGTCCCATGGGGAAAGACAACTATTTGTTTAGAGTTCCTCAAGTTTCTGATTTGTCACATAAGTACCACATAACCATTAGAAGATTTGATAGTATCCCTTTCTTAATATTTAAGATTTCTATTCTTTCTGTTACTTCTACCTGTAATACATTTGACTCCTCTCACTTTATGCTTTTACTCACGAGAGAGAATAAGACCTTATGTATTTGAGGAAAAACATGGAGACCAGTATCTCTGTAGTGGACTATTTGAGTATTAGAGTATTGAGAGAGAGGAAATAGGTATTTAGGACTAAATACTTTGTAACAAATTTGGCTTTAAATTGGAATTGAAAGGTAAGCCACTAAGGGGTTCTGTTCAGAGAAATTGCACAATTTCATTAATTTATTTTTTCATTATTTATTAAAATATAATTGTCATACAATATTGTGTAAATTTAGGGTTTATAAAGTGTTGATTTGATACATTTATATATTTATATGATTACCACTGTAGCATTAGCTAACACCTCTATCTTGCCACATAATTATCATTTCTGTGATGGGAACAATTAAGATTCATGCTCTTAGCAATTTTGAATTTTATAATACAATAGTGTTTTCTTTAATTACTATGCTGTGCATTAGATTTCCATGACTTATAAATTTACTAGTTGCAAGTTTGTACGCTTAAACAACATATCCTCAATTTCTCTATCCCAACACTCATAGCCACTATTCTACTCTATGTCCACAGTTCCTGGACTGTTTTTCTGATAGCACTTCATTTGTGGGACTTGCTCTCACCTCTGCATTAGGGAACCCACACAATGAGCTGACTGCAGAGTCGAGAAGAGGTGTGACTTTAGTACTAGGGACTAGGGGTGAGTGTGCCCAGTGAAGAGACCCTTGAATGAGGTAGTCCTAGAGTTGGCAGACTTCCTGTTGATGTCCTCAGT
>NW_006440642.1:3075511-3089378 GCF_000325575.1 Pteropus alecto | reverse complement strand
CTCTTTAATACCCTTTGATATTCTTATTTGCCTTTTTCCTGATCTCCTCCCACCCTTAGTCATGGAGTTCCTGTCTCAGTATTCTGGGTGCTGCTCTTGAGAAATGCTTATTTGCCTTTTTCCTGATCTCCTCCTGCCCCTAGTCATGGAGTTCCTGTCTCAGTATTCTCGGTGCTGCTCTAGAGAAACGGGTTTCTCCAATCACATCTCCACACAACTAGGGTAGCCAGATACTTATTCATCACTCTTTTTGGTGGGGAAGGTCCCTGCTGCTAGAGAATTCAGCCCTGTGCTCTCTTGCCTTGGGCGTAAGTGGGGTTAACATAGCTCCTTTTACCATTTCTACCATATCCAAACTCATATACGTGTGTGTGTGTGTGTGTGTGTGTGTGTGTGTGTGTGTGTGTGTATGTGTTTTTTTTTTTCCTCTCCAATGGCTTGCTGGAATCTCCTCTCAGGAAGGCTGGACTTTTTCAAATTCTCTCTTGTCCCTGGGTATCTGACAAGGTCAGCACTCTCCTGGTCATTGTTCTGATCACGGTGAGAGGAGTTGGGGGAGATGCAATGGCTCTGCTGGTTCGGCAGGCCACAAAGAGGTCTGTCTGCCTATTATGAAATGCACAGGTGGGCAAGACTGTCCTTAGGTCCCTAGGCATGTGGCACTGGATTTCACAACTCCTCAAAAGGCATTTTTGTCTGGGAGTGGATGTCTAATTAGTTGTTTAAAAAAGGAGACAAAAAGAAGGAACATCTTATCCTGCCATAATGCTGATATTACCTCCTACATTAATTTTTATTGCTGAATAATATTCCACTGTGTGAATACACCATACTTTGTTTGTTCATTCGTCATTTAATAGACAATTAGATTGTTTTCACTTTTTAGCTATTGTGAATACTGCTGCTATAAATATTACAGTTGTTGTGTAAAAACTGTACAAGTTATTTTATAGGTAGAAAGAGAGACAGAATAATAAAACTGTAGCTTTAAATTTTATTCTAACATGCACTATTGGATTGACTGGATTATTGTCTTTTTTAAATTTTTATCAAAACCCTAAACATTTTCTGTTCAGGGTACATTCCACTTCATTTTCATTATATTATTTTAATCAGGTTACATTATGTAGCTGCAACCCCACATTCCCTTTAAAATCTCCCCATCTTATCTCAGCTGAAATTGTTAAATTGCTTCTTCTTTCATCTAAACCTTATGCAACTTACTCTGCATCTCCTTGGCACTTATTATATTCTACTTGTGGGAACAGGTACCCACCAGCTTCCCCATCCCCAAGTACTTAAAAAAATCCTCTCTCTGGATTAAAATAAAAAAGCACTTCTCAGCTAATAAATGTATCTCTTTAATATGTTATGTTATATATACATATATTCTATTCTATTTAAGATATATTACATCTTAATATATTAATGTATACTTAATATGTGCCAAAATAAAAGCAATCACTCTATTTTGACAATAAGTGACTTTAAAAAAATGATCCTTTACAAATAATACTTGCAAGGATGCATAGAATCCTTGTTTATATGAAATAATTAACAGATTTTTTAGTATCTAATTGTAATTGCCACATTCAAAGAAAAGTATGTGGCACTCTCTCCTCACCATTCTGAATGTCATTAGTGTTGATGTGGCTAATTTTTCAATGCAGAAAGACTACATGACATACTATGTGATAGTAAGTTCTCATATTTAATTTTTCCATAAAGGAAAGAGAAAAAAATCCATTCATTTTATATGCTATATTATAAACAACTTCAAGTAGGAGCTTGTTATGAATATAATCTATATCTCCCTAATACCTTTAATACAACTTTACATGAACTAAACCACTGTTTGAGCACCACTTCCTTGTGCAGTGAGTGAATGAAATAATCGTTTTTCACAAGGCTAATGGTCCTGTGTTGGATGCAAATCTACTGTGGTCTCCATGTTGATATCTGTATTGGTTTGCTAGGATAGCCGTATAGCAAATTGGGTAGCTTAAACAACAAAAATGTATTTTCTCAGAGTTTTTGAGGCCAGAAGTCTGATACCAAGGTATTGGCAGAGTGATTCTGGCCCATACCTCTCTCTTTGGCTCATAGATGGTTGTCTTCTCCTTTTGTCTTCACGTGATTTTTCTTCTATATGGTCTGTGTCCAAATTTTCTCTCCTCATAAAGATAACAGTCATACTGAAATAGGGCCCACCCCGATGACCTCATTTTAACTTAATTGTCTCTTCAAATATCCAGTCTCCAAACATGGTGACTTTCTGCGGCACTGATGGTTAGGAACTTAACACATGAAATTTGAGGTGGGGGCACAATTTGGCTTTTCCTCAATCTGCTGAATGCATGGTACTGAATACAATAACAATTTTTCTAAGATAAACTAGAGTTAATTTGAAATAAAAGCATGCCTGTGCTGACATTTATTGGCAATGTGACTGAAGGTTAGAGTTAAAGAACTACCTTCCCTCATCTTCATCCCCAAAGATACGGGGTGTCAATGTTAATTACAGAACTGTACACTTGCATTTATCTTTTCATATTTTGAGATTCTTCCTCCTAAATACATGGGGAGGAGCTGTGATTATGTAAGTTATGTTTTAATTTCCTTCCACAGATGTGAAAACTGGCTCTGAACTGTTAATTGACTTTCCTAAAACTGCGAGATAGGTCAGTGACTTCCCCAATGCCCTGATTAGTTGTATAATGACTACTATATACAATCTAATCAGCTTGCTCATCAGCAGCTTATAAAATAAAAATCTCACTCTTTTTTACTTAAGCTTTCTGAAATTGGATAATTATGTTTTCCTTTTTTGCTACCACAAGAAACAGTTACTTATAAAGCAATTCAAAGAAAATCTAAATCTGTAAACTTAGGGTATAATTATAATGTGCTGCTAACCTTCCTTTAGTTCCCTGGGGCAGTGAATAGTGGCATCCCAAAGATGTCCCTGCCCTAGTCTCCAAAAACTGAATATCTTAAGTTCTATGACAAAGGAAAATTAAAGTTTTAGAAGAAATTAAGACTTTTAAACAGCTAACCTGGAGATGAGGAAATTATCCTGGATTATCTGGGTTGACCCAATGTAAACACAATGATCTTTAAAAGTGAAAGAGAGAGGCAGAAAATGAGTAAGGGTGATGTGATGTGAGAAGGACACTTTAATGCAAGGAATGCAGATATTGTCTACAAATGAAAACATAAAGAAATGCGTTCTCCCTTAGAACTCCTTGGTGGGATCACAGCCTGCTGATACCTGATTGTAAGCCAGTAAGAGTCATTTTAGACTTTTATTCCTCATAATTGTGTGCTAGTGAACTTGTATTATTTAAGCTAATTAGTTTGTGATAATGTTACCATTGGGGCAATCTAAAATCTGCCATTGCCCCAGTGGCATTGAAGGATCCTCAGTTCTTTCTGCTAACACTGTAAAGAATTACAGATTAGTGAGTTTTTAAAAAGATTTATTAAAGTACATTTCAAGAGAGAAAAGGGCTATGCTAAAGAAGCCTGCAGCACCTAGAATTAGAGAAGTTAAATCTCATATTGTGGCGGTGATGAGTGCTTACAGGGGTGGTTCTAGATGATTGGCACATGAGGCCATTTTGATTGATATTTGACTGTTAAATAACCCTTTGCCTACTGTGCATGTGGTTCCCCAGAATTCATTCTGTTATAATTAGATTCATGAACTTCTGGGCACATGCTTATTATAATGGTATAACGAGGCTAAGGGTTTGGAGAAGTTAGAATGGTACTAGCTTCTCAAGCGCTTGTGGCCAGACCAAATCAACTGCTATTTTATGGCTTTCACTCCTTTGTGCCTCAGGATGAGGGGTAATTTCTAACCATAAAATGAGTGTTCCAGGGAGGTCCTAAGAGAAATCTTTGGGAGGAGACTTCATTCCCCAGTCTCTCATGTCTACCTAACTACCTAACAATAAATTACAACAGCAATAAAAACTAATACGAAGAATTAAATAACTTTCTTGTTTCATCTCTGGCTTCTATTAATTTAATTAGCAAAGACTTGATGAAGGTCTACTGTATGAAAAGACTGCTGACAGGTGATAAAAGTGTTCTCAGTAACTTTTCTCCTCCCTTCTACTCAGGCATAACACAGCCAGGTATCAATTTTCCATGATGTTCATGTATATTTTCCTATTATTTTACATAAAATATTAACTCCCTAGAGCACAAGATCAGTTTCACTGATCTAGTTCCATGTCACGTAGGTAACCATGTCAGGATCACTTATTTCAGCTTTATAGAAGAGAAAATCCTTTGAAACAACAGCAACAGGATCAGAAGCAGCTAATATATATTGAGCTCTTACTTATGCTAGGCATTGTGATAGGCCCTTTACATATATCATATATAACATATATAATCTTTTCAGCAACCCGATGAAGTAGGTTGTAATACTATATATCACTTTTACACTTGAAAAACCAGAAGAGCAGAGAGTTAAAGTTACTTTTTTAATGCCATTGAAATAATAGGACATAGATCAAGACTCCAAAATAGTCTGTTTAATTCATGAGACTTTGGTTAACCACGGTAGTCCTTGGCTCCCAAGGACAATATCACAAACACATTTGAGGGGGGAAAAAAATGCTACATAATCAGAACAAAGCTAAGTATGCAAAGGAGGAAAAAGTATACTTGAATATACGGCATACACTGACATGTTGCTTTACTTTATATATATATACAAAATAGGTCATCTTATATGCTGAAAAATTGTAAAATAAGACTTGGACCTCTTCTTCCTTCATGTTCTATGCTTTTTTTTTTTTTAATTTATAAACTTCCAAAAAAAAGATTGACAATTAAAATTTAAATTTTAGAATAAAAGTAAAGTGGTAATGTGAAAAATACCATTTGCTGAATTAAATTCTGAAGACCTAGAGAATAATATTTACTTAAATGAAAGAGTTTTGTTAACTTTTAAAAAATTTAATTCCTATAAACAGAGATGTTATAGAATCCACAGGAAATAATTAAAGTGTGGATTCTAAAGGATTTGCTCTAGAAACTATTGTCAGGAAGTATATTATTCTCCAAATTACTCAAGAACACATGGATCCTGATTTTTTTTTTTTTTTTTTTGAGAAGCTGCTTTATTATTTGGATTTTAGATGTGCTTTGCTTCAGTTATCTCTGATTTATGCAGCTTCTCAGTTCATAAGTTCAGCCACTGTGTGTGTGTGTGTGTGTGTTGTTTGCTTTATTTTGTTTTGTTTTGTTTTAAATTGTAATCTAAAACTTCAAGAAAGACAATCCTGTTGGCCCAGTTTACATCTCATCTTATCTCCCTTACTATAGAACTGCCTGGAAAATGGGATCATTCATTTTGCTTCCTACATAAGTATAGGCTATTGGAAAAGAATCTCTTAAAACATAGGCAAATAATCCAAGAATAGTTTGTGTCTAGGCAGAAAATGGGTAGAATTGGTGTGAAAAATTATTGATATCCATAAAATAAATACAAGTAGTCAAAAGTTACAAAGGTCAATCTCTTTTCATTTTCTTTTAATTAAGTTTATTGTGTTAATTTTTTTGTAGTGTTCTTAAAATTTTAATCTGACTCCCAATGGTGATTTTCTCTTTGTCTATTGAGCCAAACAGGTATTCTTAGCCCAAATTGACACTCAATGTTTTCTTAAATGTTAATTTTATAATCAGTTTTCTTACTCTTTCTACTCTTCATTATTGAGGGCTCTCTTGTTTCGACTCTGTATCTCATATCTAGATCTTACTACCAGCCCACTCTGTCCACTAATAAGTGTATAGTTCATATTATTGTCATGAAAATATTTCTATTCTCAGTAAAATGTTATAATTCTCAAAAGCAAAAAGAAATTACACATAAAAATGTATTTCCAAATTCCAGTTATCAAGAAACAATATAGACATAATTTTACCTATTGATCTCACAAAATAGAACTAAAACCCTAGGCATTACATGAGAAACAAATAAAAGAATACTATTAAAAATAGAAAGATGAAAAACTTGTTAGGAAACTTGAGCCTGAGGAATGGCATGGTGGTGAGTTCCCTGGGTTTTGTTTTTGCCTTTTGTATCCCAGTCAGAAAATTTGGAAACGTCAAAAAGCTAGAAAGCTCCCAAACTAAAGTTAAGTGGAGACCATAGACTTGCACACTCACCAAGCTGTACAGAGGCACCCTGAGTCCCCAAGCAAAGAGGTGGTATCAGAGAAGTTTGAGTGGGTGATGAAACTTACATTCCCATTCAGCAGTAACATGTCACCCGCCACCGACTGCCTGTGGAGACTACCTGGGAAGCCTGGAATTCAACCCATCTCAGTAATTACAAAGTATCTCTCTCTTCCCCCACTGAGGTGGCCTCAGGCAAGGAATAGTAATGTGTTAGGCTTTCCACAACTGCTTAGTGGTTATCAGGGCATTCTCTCCTTGCAATGTTAGTGGAAGCCACATAAGGCACAGTAACAAGGTGGCCTTCCTTTTGCCTGTCAGGGAGGCTTAGTAAAGAGACTAAATCCTCACTCCCATCCAGCAATGACAAGGATGTCTTCTCCCTCCTAGGTGTCAATGAAAGTCATGAGGATAAGCTGAAATTTCTTTCCCAAATGACAGTGACTGGATAGCACCTTCTTCTCTGCAAGAGCAGTATCTGAAAGCCTAGCTAAAACATAAATAATGTTAGTGAACAAGGGTTCACTGCCCAGTATACTCAGAAGCTAATTCTATGGCACTGGCTTTTGAGAGAAGAAAAGGCTTTTATTTGAAAGTCTACTATCAAGGAGACAGGAGGCAAGGCTCAGATCTGTCTCCCTGATCCAGGGTTCGGGACGGTGTTTTAACAGGTAGCAGTTAAGGATTCGCAAGTTAAACTTATGAGATATGTTTCACAAATAACATAAGTGGTTTAAACTTTGATTCTTGGTCTTGTTAGAAACAGGATAAGCCCAGTTTGAGCTGGTTTTGCAGTTACAATAAGATGCAGAGTTTCTAACATAATACTCAAAATGTTTAGATTTTAATCAAAAGTCATTCATCAAATAAAGAATAATAATCCCAACTTGAATGACAAAAGACAATAAACAAAAGATTATACTAAGGAAACACAGATGTTAGAGTTGTCTGACAAGAATTTAAAGTAGCATTATAAAAATGCTTCAGTGAGCAATTATAGACATTTTTAAAACAAACAAACAAAAAAAGTTTCTGCAAATAAATAGTGGCTTATAAAAAAGACAGTTTAGAATTAAGAAATGCAATGAAAAAAACTCGATAAATGCAGCAACAGTGCAATAGAGAAGAAAGTATCAGTTAAATTGAAGATAGCACAATAAAAATTAACCAATTTTAACAATAGGAATAAATAGACCCAGAAAAATTGAGTTTTAGTGGTAAATCTAATTATATTGTTAAAAAGATTTAACATTCATGCCATTGGAGCCTCAGAAAGAGAGGTACAATCAAAACAACTACTCAAAGAATAATAGTTCAAATTTCCCAAATTTGACAATGACATAAAGCTGTAAATGAAAGAAAGTGAGTGAATCCCAAATGGAATAAGCTAAAAAATAAAAAATAAAAATTAAAAAAAATGCCAAGACACATTAAATTTGTGAAAATTATAAACAAAAATCTTGAAAGCAGCCAGAAAGAACTGGCATATTACCCATAGGAGAATAAAGACCGAAAAGACAGATTTTTTCCACAGATACTATGGAGACTGGAATAAAATGGCACATTTTTCAAGTGTTGAAAGAACTCTCAACCCAGGATTCTACACTGAGCAAAAATTATCTTGAATAATGAAGGGAAAATCAAGTTAAAGAAAATGGAGAGAATTCGATGCTAGCAGACCCACCCTGAAAGAGCAGCTAAAGAACATTCTCTAGTAAGAAAGCAAATGACAAAGTAAAGACTCTTAGGTATCAAGATGGAAGAAATAATAATGAACAGAGCCAAATTATAGACAAATAAATAGACTTTCTTTTTTCTCTTAACTTTTTCTAAATCATGCTTGATGGTTGAAGCAAAAATTATAACTTTAATGTGGTTATCTAGGTATATAGAAGAAATATTTATAAAAAGCTTATTATAAAAATAGGGTAAAGAGACATAAAGAGAGGTAAGATTTCTTCTCTTGGACTGGTAAAGTCTTAACATTAATAGAATATTTTAAGTTTTATATGTGTAAGCACCTAGAGCAACCACTAAAAAATGCTATACGTAGGTAAGACTCAAAAACATAGATAAACCAACATGAAATTATAAAAATATTCAAGTAATCAACAACAAAGTAAGAAACAAGAGAGAAAGAAATGAAAGGACAAGTAGAAAACAACAAATAGTAAAATTTAGTGATGACTCATTTCCTACCATACTAATAATTACATTATAGGTAATTGATCAAAATATGCCAATTAAAAGACAAAGGTTGTCAGAGTAGATACAAAAAATAAAAAATAAAAAAATAATTACTCAATTATATGTTGTTTACAATAACATCAATTCAAATATAATGGTATGCATAGATTGTAAGTAAAAAGATTGGAAAAGATATACCATGAATGCAATCAAAGGAAAGCAAGAGTGACAATGTTAATATCAGGTAAAGAAGACTTTGGAATAAAAATTCAGACAGACACACAGACCGACAGACAGACACACACACACACACACACACACACATGCACAGCGAAATATCAAGGCCCACATAGTTTACGTATTTAATAAAGAATTAACAAATTAACACAATTTCTTCCAGAAAAATATAATAGTGAACACTGCCCTTCTTATTTACTTGACATCCAATCTAGACAAAGGCAATATATATAGAAATATTGTCAAACAGAATTCAACAATATATAGAAATAATTATGTACCATGGCCAAGGGGATTTATTCCAGGGATACAAGCATCATCAATATTTGAAAATCAGTCAGTGTAATTCACTATGTCAATAAAGTTAATACAGTAAAATCATAGTCATGTCAATTAATGCAGAAAAATCATTTGACAAAATTCAACACCCATTCATGATAATAAAAAAAAAAGGAAAATATGAATAGAGAGGAACTTCCTTGACTTTGAAAATAAAATTTACAAAACTTACAGGTAACACCATAATTAATTGTGAACTTTTTTTTTTTACTAAAATCATTAAATTAATAAGGCAAAGATTTTTACTTTAATCGCTGATATTTAACACAGAACTGGGAGTTGTAACCACTGCAAGCAGCTATGAAGAAATAAAGGTATATAAATTGGAAAGGAAGAAATAAATCAATTCTTTTTTGCAGATGATATGGTAGTCTTTGTAGAAAGTTCAATAGATCTAAAGAAAAAAAAAAAACTCCTGGAATTAATAAATGATTTTAGTAAGGTCATAAAATTAGTGCATAAAAGTGAATTTTATTTCTATATGCTAGCAATGAATAGACAAAAAATAAACTTAAATATGTAATAGTAACATTTACAAACACTTAAAAAAGTATTGAACATTTAGGCATAAATTTAACAAAACAACAGGGTTTGTATGCTGAAATCTATAAAATGCTGATAAAAAAAAGATACAAATAAGTCGACTGGAAGACATAACACAATAAAGATGCCAATTATATCCAAATGAATTCACATATTTAATGCATTTCCTATCAAAATCCCAGTGAGCCTTTTTTTTTTGTAGAAATGGATCAGTATACAACATAAATTACATAAAAAAGCAGAGAGAATAGAATATCTAAAACAATTTTGAAACAGAAGAATAAAGTGCAAGGGATGCCCTACCAACTTTAAGACTTGGTCTATAGCTACAGTACAGTACTGTTCAGTACAGTAATCAAGACTGTGTGGTTTTGTCCAAAAGATAGAAATGAATATTAATGGAAGAAAAAGGAGAACTCAGAAATAGACCCAGATAATTTATTTTTGATAAAGATATCAAAGCAATTAAATGCAAAAGGATAGATTTTTCAACAAATGAGGTTGGAATTATTGTACACCTGTAAGCAAAAACAAAATGGATTGAGATGTCAGTCTCATATGGTATATAAAAATAACTCAAAATATATCACAAATTTAATGTAAAATGTAAAACCACAAAATTTAAGAACAAAATAGGAGATAATCTTCAGGATCTAGAGCTAGATAGAGTTATTAGACTTGACATCAAAACCATGGATCATAAATTAAACAACTGATAAATGGCAGGAAGATCATTGCTGATTAAGAAAAGAAAAAAAAAACTAACTTGGGAGGATAACTCTGGAGGACAGAAATGAAGATCTTTCATAATGAAATTTCTGATGTCTGATGTACCAAAATAATCAATTGTAAATATATATATATATATATGTATACACACACACACACACACACATACACACCTACACACACACACCTACATACAGAACTTTTTCTCAAACACAAGGTGATATATAATTATCAGCCTAAACAAAAAGATAGTTATTTTTTTTTTCTCTAGGAAAATTAACAAGCAACAATTGGATAGAAATATATTTTTTCGGATTTAATAAATAAGCATTTAATTATCAAAAAAAGATTAACTAAAAGGAAATAAAATCAAAATAGTTTTTGATATGTTTTCTACAAAATTAACTGACAACAGAGATATCTTTCAGGAGTTCTAGTTCCAAGATATGTCTTACTGAATTGTTATTTCTTTCAAAGTTAACAGTTACACATTACCAACTCTGCAAGAAATTATGAAATGTATCACTCCTACCACTTTCATGAAGCATCTAGAAAAATAAAATAAAATAAACAAAAGAATGAACAAAGCGTGAAGCTTTTGTATGAAATCATTAACATAGCACATAATATAGACTTTAAAATATTGATTTCTAAGATTATAGTTTAAAATAATATAGTTACCACAAAGATAAAATATGATATTTAATTAAATAAAATTATACTTTGCTAATAATAGAATAAAGCCAAAATCCCAGAGTGAATGAATTAACAAAAACAATGCTGAAAGTGGATATAAAATATGGATATGTAGGTATTCAATAGTTTCACTTTCACATATGATATCCAAATGTAGAATTACATTATTGAAGTTAACTAGTTTAGAAGACAGATAAAAAGTATATTAAAGTTATAAAATATATCAGCAGACTCATAAATGAGGTATATGAAGATAAATATATAGATTTTGGTATATTATGTAAAATTCTAAATGCTAGTGTCAGAGAACAAAAATTTCTTCCAAATTAATTGACTTGGAAAATATCTAAGTAAACAATGACTATATTACAAAGTTAGAAAATATAGAAATTATGTAGGATTGACATAATATGGAAAAATTAAATACACATTTATGAATTTAAAGAGAATATGTAACTGTTCAAAGAATAAAATCTCAGCATTAATTAAAAAATATAAAGCAAGCTTTTCCTGGACAAACTAACAATGACTGCTAAAGACTATGAAATATTGTATTACCTTGATTGAACGTGGGTAGAAACTCTTATCTCTTCTGATATATTTTCTAAGTTTATTACCAAGGCCTGAACGCTAAAGAATTATAAGAATTATGAGACTTATTAGGAAAGTAGAACCCAATGATATCCAATAGACTATAAGAAGTGTCTAAAATGATATTAAAGGTGCTTGTAATCAAATTTGGTAGATAGCCAGGGCATTACCTTAGTCAAAAGTCACACCGTGAAAGCTCATGTTCTCTCATACTGATAAGGTTGTAGAGTTTCTGAGAGCTAATTTAATGACATTCTGAATCTATGACATTGGTTTGGGATGCCCCATATCCGTGGGGATAAATGACAAAAAAAAAAATGATAACAGCACCAAAAATTCAGAAACAAAAAAAAAAACCAATGATTATAAAACAGTTAGTATGTTTTAGGCACTCTAAGAACATTACAGGTATTTATTTAATGCTTTAAACAACCCTACAGAATAGGTGCTACTATTATCCCACTTTACAGAGAAACTAAGGCAGGGTGGTAATCAGGTTGTTAGTTCCAATAAAATCGTAATGTCCTTTTTTTTTTGTCTTTAGCAAAGAATTGAGAACCCCTCATACAGGGATTTCTTTTTGAATATTAAGGTACATATACTTTCAAAGATCTTAGTTTTATACACCACTTGGTAGAAAAATAGGTGTCAGGAAATAAACCTCTTAGTATAAGTGCAACTCTTCACCTAGTAGCCACAGAGATGGTAGGTAGGACTTGTGCCAAAGCAGAAATTGGTAAGCATATTAGAATATCAACATAATAGAAGTGTATGGTCCCTCCATAGTTCACTAGGTGTTAGAGTTCAAGACAGATCAGGGTTCAGGTAACAGAAGGAGTATATGAAAGCTATGTGATGGGCTTCATATACATAAACTTATGACCTTGGATAGCTCCGAGGCCATGAAGAAGTCTCAGTTTGGAGTTAAAAAAGAAAGTAAAAAGGTGTAGTTGAGTAAATGGCCCTATCAATTCATCTTGCATAATGGTTCTGAGCATTTTCTCAAACTAGCATTACAAATATCAGTGTTTCTCAGCTCTGAGGTAAGAACTCAGAATTTCATAGAGCAGCAGGCCACTGAGCATAGCCGAGAAGAGTCTGCAGATATAGTGGACTTCCATGACAGTTAAGGTCAACCAACATGGAGTTTAAAGCAGCTTGGAGGCCTCGGCAATTTTAAAATTGTGGGCTAAAAGGCCATTGGAAATTTACCACTTTCTTCTTTGCTTCAACTTTCAAATATTTAAGCTTTAACATGATGGTCCCTTTTAAAACTTGATGCTTTGTGTGTCCTAATATAAGCCTGTCTACAAAAAGAATGATGGGTAATCAATCTCTGGCATAGAGAATTTCTTTGGAGTCAGGAATAGTATCTGGAGCAGATATTTTTCTGGTATCTCTCAACTCCCTTAACTGACCTGACACATCTGCAAATGGAAGATGTCATCAGGCTTTCGAAGCTTTGGTGGTGTGGTACCATGGAACTCATCTTTCTTAATGACCGTTCAGGGTCACCAGGGGAAATGATTCAGTGACATACGTAGCTGAAGATTGAAGGCCTCACTGCTGCAAATCCTGAAAGAAACAAAATGATATATTTATTACATCACACCCATGCTCTTAAGTGGGCCAAGAGAAATAGTGAATCCAATGCAACATGTGAATGACTTTGATCTCCACATAAAGACCTGCACAGCAGCCATGGCATAAGCTTACTCCTAAAGAGAGATTCCCTGGGAGGATTTTAACCATAATTTGTTTTATGGACCCTCTAGCGGTCTGGTGAAACGTATGGACTTTTATCCCAATAACATTTTTAAATGCTTCAAATAAAACAAAATTTATAAAGAAAAACAATTATATTAAAACATATTTTAATCTTTAAGTTAAGAGCAATAAGCTTGTTAAGTCAGCTTGGAGGTTGGTAGAGAAGCAAGGATCCTATGAGTTTCAGAAGGATTCACACATTCTTCCTGATTTAGAATGCCAGACCAAGACATTTGAAGTTTATTTTGTGGGTAAAAATACTGTGACTTAGGAGACAAAAATAACTTTGAAAAACAAAACTTTTAGTTTTTTAAAGGGAATTATAATACTTAGTTTTAGCCTAATAAACAAAACTTCAATGACCTGTGTCATTAAAGGAGACCGGTTGTTTTGAGATCTGCAGACTTAAAAAAACTTCATGAGAAATAAATTAAAATGCTCACGTATTTTAAAGAAAGATACATACATATATCAAAATTAACCATAAATTTTAATATACAAAATCCCAATTCCTATCTAATGATCAATTTCTTTTTCTATTTATGTGATGGGGATCATCACAAGATTATTGTAAAATGGCAGA
>NW_006440642.1:3069608-3075411 GCF_000325575.1 Pteropus alecto | reverse complement strand
AAAAACTTTGGTTAAAATTCTAGTCCTTTTAGTTAAAATCTTTCTTAAAACCTTTTGGGCATGTCATCAACTTTTTTTTTTTTTTTTTTTTTTTTTTTACAAAAGTGCATGAAAGTTATAAAACTCAATTTTTGAGCAATAAACTAAATAGAGAATTTTGTCACCAGGATAGATTAAAGTTTTTGACTAAATGAATTTTCTTGCCAAAGGAGCTTATAGTACTTCATAGAATCTATTTTTCTGACAGAATAAATCATTGCATGTGACAAAGTGCGGATTTAATTTTCCCTCCAAATTCATTCCTTTTATGGAAATATATTTGCAAGACAGCAGCAGTTTCAAACTGTAGATTTCTTGAGGAGAACTGTATTTATACTCAGCAGTATAAGTGTTTACAAATGATAAAAGTTAGCACACAGATTGGGGAAGGTGTGAAGTATATAGATTTTAGGTGTTTGTCAATTTTTACTTTAAGCATTTGGTGATTCAGACTTAAATATCATTCTATAATCTGAATTGTTACCCTCTCATTAAGTTTTGTATAGGCACGATTTTATTGGTTGTGTTCAGTTTAATGCAGAATTAAAATGAATAAGGCATAGGTCAGAACAGAACACATAATCAGAAGGAATAACGAATGTTTCTGATTAGAAATTTTCTAATTATGAATTCATATTTTGAGATCTGACAAATTCTATACTCGACTTTATACTAGTTCACTGTATACTAGTAATATACATATATACTTGCATAACTTAAACCCTCTTTTCGAAAAGCTCATGTCACAAAATATTAAAATTAAAATCTAGAAATACGGATTCAAACATTTGGGGTCTGTGAGGGAACATGAGGATGTGGGAAGAAGAAAATGAGAAATCTTCAAATATAGGCCAAGTATATCTATGTTTTTTATTCCAGGGAAGTATATTTACCTATAATTACATAATATTATTATAATGCAGAAATTTACTTGATAGTAATAGTACTTATTATATTCTTGTAGCAAAATTGACAGAAAGAAAATGTTATAGCATACAAAAAAATTGGGGGTTAAACAATTTAATACAAATAGTATGAATTTAAAAACTGTACAGAAGAGGGAAAGAAGATTATGATGGCAAAAATACTTTTCTTGACCCTTTAGTGATGGCTGGCTACATAATTTGTGGGGCCCAGTGCCAAACAAAAATGTGGGACCTCTTGTTTAAAATTTCTTAAGAATTTCAAGAGTGTAATAGCAGAGTATTAAATTAATTTCTGACCATCCTGAGCACACAGGGTCCCGGACAACTGCACAAATCACATGTCTAGGATAACAGCCTTCCCTCTGCTTTTTGTAACATTTGAAAGACCTATATAAAGTTAGAAAAAATATCATGGAGCAAATAAAGAAAAAAATGGAATGTCCATGTTGTCAAGAAATGTGTTAAAGTTAGCATAGTCATATTTAATCTTTCTTTTTTCCTTTAGGGATGATTTATCTTTTTATATATTCATTCAATAACCATTTACTGAACACCCAGGTATAATGTAGCACTCTATACAGATACAACAGGGAATAGAATTGCCACTATCTCTGCCTCCATGGGTTTTTATACTCTGTCTCCTTTTTCAGCCATCCTAATCACATGTTCTTCTCTTATTCTTAGAAGATAACTCCAATCATATGTCCCAGAAATAATAGAAGATATCAGCCTGATTCTTATACAACAACCTACCATTCCACCTACAACCTTACTTATCTCCATTTATTTTCCTTTTGCCAAGTGAGCATAGTGTCTACTCATCCTGTCAGTGATCAATCAGCCACTACAACTATGCTGTCTATTCTCATCTCCTCATATACTTTGCTACATCAGGTAATTCCCTCTTTATGTCTCACTATCCATTAAATAGTTTGATGGTTGACATCAGTCAACCTTATTCACTCCTCAACTTGGCAATCTAGCTTATCTCTAATTTTTTTTTAAATCTCAAATTCAGCTCTGACTTCAAATTCTTATTTTTTTAAATCTATTTTTTGTAAAATTTATTAGGCTGACCTTGATTAATAATATTATATAGGTTTCAAGTGTATAATTCAATAATATGTTATATGTATATTGTGTTGTGTTTTCACTAAAGTTAAATTTTCTTCTGTTACTATGTATTTGGCCCTCTTTACTCTTTTGTACCTCCTGCCTTCCCCCTTTCCCTCTGGTAACCACTAAACTGTTCTCTGTGTCTATGAGTTTTTGTTTGTCTTATCATTAACACTTTTTTTGTAAATCGTTTTTTTATAAAATTTAAATAAAATTCACTTTTATTGGATACAAGGAACTCTTTTTATTTGTTGCATTGTTTACCACTCTCAAATTCTATTTTTTAAAAAGTTAAACATAACAGTACATTGTTTGGAATTACTTTTTAAAGTATTTAATAGAATATTTGAATGTCATTTAAAAATGAAGACTAAGAAACACATATTCAAAATAGGAATTTTCTGTTTATTCCAATTCTAGTCACAATTGACAATGTGAATATGTTTACACTCTTATATTTCATGATGAAAGAAAAATTAAGAGTAGAAGAAGTGGAAGCAAATATATTGCCAGCTAAATACTCATGTCAACTCTCAATATTTTTGACTGTTTATGATGTGTACTTTAGTAATTCCAAACAATGTGCTGTTATTTCAAGCTTATTAATCCAAGTGAAATACTTAGCTCTTGAAACTTGGTCCTTCTCTCCCAAAATACAAGCATTCTTTCTCTTAAAATTCTTATGGAGATAAACATTTCTGAATGATTTAATAATCAGTTCTTATAATTATAACTATGTAAGTGTTATTCATTTGAATCTAATACTAAATCTATGTTTTCTTATGTAACTTTATTAAAGTTAATGTCTTATTTAATTTCTTAGTTTTCTGCATGCTTCTACTTTATTACTATGGCTATTTAGAAAAAAAAATTACACTAATATGTTATCACTAAAACTTCTCGTATTACTTATTACAACTTTACCTTTAATATGTGGTCTTCCAAAATATAATCATTACCTCTTATATTTTATTCTCTTTCTGGTAGCATAATATATTTTCCTTGATTGTTTTTTTTTTTTTTCAGAGAGTCATATATATCATGGAAATAGCTCGTAGAAATGGAGAATGAGATCATTAGTAGAATGGTTTGATTTCACAAATACAAAAAGATAAACATACTTTGTCATCTGGAAATGCAGAATTGTAGATAGAGCTTATCTGGCATTTTGAACATTTGCTTCATGATTTGGTATACCATCATCTTCATCTTCACAGTCATCAAAATCAATACATATCTGTGACAATTTTACACAAAGAAAATTTACCTTAATCAGTCTTGTTCCCCCAAAAAACTAACATTTGAGCTCATATTTTAATATTAAATGAAATATAATTTTATTGAGAATTACCACTAAAAGGCAGTTAATAGTGTTTGTTAGACCTTAGAAATCATTTTATGGTGCCAATATTCCCATACTTATACCTCTCTCTGATTTTCTGGTAACCAGTACAGCATGAACAAGAAATATCAGTCAGTCACTTTAAGCCATAAAACATATTTACATATTTTAACAGCAAAGTTGTTTATTTCAGACTTATGTCTATATCAGTGCAAGGTGAAAGGGATGGACCATGATTTGCAACAGTGTATTGTGTAGAAAAGTAATTTGAATCATTAAAACCGACACCTTTCTTATCTACAGAAAATAGAATAGGTTTCTTGTTTTTGTTTTTGTCCTTGAGAGAGAGAGAGAGAGAGTGTGTGTGGGTGTGTGTGTGTGTGTGTGTATGTGTGTGTGTGTGTGTGCGTGTGTGCTGAATTATTCCTGATAAATATTTAACCTTTCTTCTGTACCACATGGACAACCATAGATAGGGACAATATAGTTCAGAATATCAAGAAGTTGCAAGCGTTTTACATTTTCTCTGCAGTAACTGAGTAATAAAATTCAGTAATTCTATTCCAAAATCCATTCAGTTGAAAATGTCTGAAAGTATAAAACTAGCATTGGCCTAGGATAAAAATGAATGATTTTAAATGATTGACTTCTACATACTATTGACACTTTACAAAAGATGTATAAAAGAAGTATATAAGAAACATATATCGTTGAATATATTTATGATTCATGATTGTGCTTTGGAAAGCAAATATGTGGAAAGCAAAAGTGATTACCACAAAATATGTGAGCTTTATGTGCTTGTATTTAATACAAGGAAAGATAAATAAGATATTTGCCAAGCCTCTTACTTTCTCTCAAGAGGGGATTTAGCTTCTATTCAACCTTGCCTGCTGTGATGTATCCTATTATTAGATACTCATTTTATTTTACCCCTATGTACAACGGACACAAATTAAAATTTCTACTTGAAGACATTTAATTCCTTTCAAATATGGATTTTAGTTTTATTAGCAATGCTTATTTTTAGGGTGTGTCCTATGTATAATAACCTACAAAATAAATTCCTGCATGTGTATAGCTTTAGGGACAATAAAGTAGCTACATAAGATTATGCAATATCTGATAACAGAAATAAAAACTATGTAACTGAGCATATTTTCTTTGACATCTAGGATTCTAATCTGTCTGGTTTTGAGTCTGAAGGACTCTAAGTTGTTTATGCAACACATTTGAAATAAAAAGTATCCACATGCATGAACAAGATAATAAACTTAAATTCCTAACAATAGATTTATATAAATAATTTAACTGATAAAAAAGATGAATTGCCATTTCAAGTTTATGCTAATCTGAGAAACTTTATTAGAGTTGAACAAAATTTTTGCTATGTCTCTGTTTTTACTCTTCCCGTGGGAAATACTGTGACATTGCACACTAAATCTTTATTCTTCAAATAAATGCCTCCAAAGTGCCTAGTCATCTGCTTATCTCATAAACTTAGTGAGCTCTGCTTCATTTAGGACGCTGCTCACAGCAGCTTGCTCTTATTCACACATTGTATGAAGGTTGCTTGAACAAAGTCAGTGGAAAGTTAATGTCCCTTTTAGTGCCATCAAAAATCCATTAATAGTGTCAATGTCGTCTACAGCATACCTTTTTCTTCAGATACCAAGATGCTCTCAGTTTTAAGAGTTTTGCATGTAATGATTTATTTAACCCTCACATGAACCTATGATCTCAGTACTATTAATATCTCAGTTTTACAAATGAGGAGACCAAGGCACAGAGAGGTCATTTCCAAAGTTTATTGATTTAGTAGCCAGATAGTATGACTACAGAATTCATATCTTCAGTACTGCACTATACTATCTCTCTAAAATTTCTAATGTTAAAAAGATCTATAACTTTGGAAGTTATTTATATTCTTTTGGTAGTCAGCACTCAATTTTCATATTATCTGTATATTTTGTCTTAGAAATTTAATGTATTTAGTATTTATTACAACCCACTCCCATATAATAAAGTTGCTTTAGGTCCTGACTGAACATTCTTTCCTTTTTGTTATTGTTGTCAAGGACAGTGCTGTTTAATAGAACATCTTGTAATAATGGAAATATTCTGTATCTTCACTGGTTAACACAATAGCCATTGGTTTACTACATGTGGCCATTGACTGCTTCAAATGTGGGTAGTTTGATTAAGAAAATTAATTTTAATTTAATTTTCTTTAATAATATTTAAATTGAAATAGTCACATATGTGTAGCTACTCTTGTATTGAGCAGCGTTGGTCTTAGAGTTTACTTTTACCTTTTAAGAGTAGAAAATACTAAAAATGAATGAAAATCTGAATTTATTATATAGTTAATGGTTTTATA
>NW_006440642.1:3062097-3069578 GCF_000325575.1 Pteropus alecto | reverse complement strand
CAATGCTTTCTTATAGCCCATGCACACCTTTGGTTTAATTTTTTTCTTGCTGTTGGAGGGAGAATGGGAAACAAATAAATCAACTTTAATAGAAAAATGTTTCATGTGTTATAAATTTGTGAGTGCTAAAGAGAAAAAAATATATATGGTTGGAGGATAGGTGTGACCACATTGTAAGTGTATATATATATGGTAGTCTCCATGAGCCAAATTATGCTGCAGATGACCTCCAAATAACAGTGCCATAATACTACAGAATTTATTTCTCATTCAAAGTACAAGTTGAACAACAGTTAGCTACCTTGCTCATTCATTTTAATCCATCAGGAATCCAACCTAGTAGTTTCCTCTTGACTTGTGGTTCCATAATTAACATAGAAATAAAAATGACAGAGAATGTAGTAACAAGAGCTAAGACTGAGACAAACAGCACACTAACACTTTACACATTTGCATAGAAGGAACATATGGTACATCTGTTTATATTTTATCAACCTAAGAAAACTATATGAGTACACATTAACTCAAAGAGATAGAAAAGTTTAGAAATTACTCAAGTCTTTTGTTCATATTAACAAATGCAATTATCCTTTCCTCAAAGAAACATATAAATATCTCATCTAGTATAGAAATAATATAGTCTTCATATCAACTTTAAACATGGCTGCTTTTGATTCAGAGACTTATTCTTAAGTGACAATCAGTCTAGCTTTCTAAATACATTATATATAATGGCAATATAGGCTCAGGTGACTCAAATAAATACACTCATACAAAAGGGAAGGAATAGGGGACACAAATTGTTAACTGCTCAGTAATTCTTGAATTCCAATGGGCCGTTTATGAGTCTACCCTGCTTTCTGGGTAAACATTTCCTTGATTAATCTAAATTTCTGTTGTTTGAAAGAGACATCCCAATAATTTGTTATCTAATGTCCTTGGTTTTACCTTCTGAGAAGTCCTTTCTTTTCCATTATTCCTCTTAAAGATGAACATCTGAAATTACTAGAATTTTGGAAAATTACCATTCTTGAGGGATGAGGAGCTTCTTCAGACTAATTTCTACACAGAGAGTTGGGATTCTAAGGGAAAATAGAAATATTGAATGGTCATAGGTCTATTTTAGTGATATATAGATAATGGATGATAGATACAGATAGATGATAGATGATAGATAGATGACGATAGATATAGATAGATGATAGATAATAAGAAAACTAATGAAGTTATGGTTCTTGAATTAAGTAGGTACAGAGTCAAACTTTTTAATCAGACCTTTTGTTTTAAAACCACATACTTTCTTTAGACCACATTGCCTCCTGCATGACTTAATTAGAGACAGCTTTATATAATGAGCAGAGCCTTAACTGGTGAACACAAATAGCAGACAAAGAACTGATGTTTTAGATGATAAGCATGAAAATGACAGTCAATATAGGTAAAATTATTTACTAGCCATTAACTTGTCCTTTGTAATGTGTCATGCATTAAGACAAATAAAACGAACCTACAGGAGAGGAAACTCTAATTACATTCATGGGAAAGAATTTTTCATGAAAGCAATGGATGACCCATGTTTTGAAGGATGATACTATTTAAACAAGTACAAAAAAAAAAAGGAATGGAGAAAGGATCTTTTATTAATATCTTTAGAATATGGTTGTGTACGAGATAAGTACAGGAAACTGAATTTAGGTAAAAGTAACAAGAAACAGATATGGAAAAATAGGAAGAATGCCTTATTCCCTCAGAAATTGTATTATAGAAGAATCTTGAATTAATGAAGACAACTCTTATCTCATAGGCCAGTTGCCAGCGCTGGTGCCATGATAAGGAGTCTTATTTCATCTCTGAAGTATTTTGCAAACCTTACTCTCTTCCATGGGATTTAATAACCATTTAAACTAATCTTTTCCACTGCTATGAATAATTCATTGACCACACAGAGGGTCATTGAGTCGCATACCTCCACAGTTGTTCATTTAACAGCCATGTGTTCTCTCAGATAAATTAGACAGAATACCTGATATTGAACCCCTGGTGATTTTAACAGAAAGCATGTTCATTGAATGATGAACATATTATGTAACTTCATTAAATAGTAACAGTAATTATATGGATTTTAATGTAAAGGACAGGCATTAGCGACTGATCTAATGAGGTACAAATGACCATACACTAATTCTGCATTTGTTTTATAACTAGAGATAAGAGCTATTTTGTCAAGTGTAGAACTCATTTGAATAAAAATGTACTACATTATTGTAAAAAAAGAAAAAGAACCAAATGCGTTGAACATTTCCTTGTACTTTGAAATGAGAATGTTGAAGGTTTAGGTTCAATTTTTCTCTCTTTTATCTACACATGTGTACTTAAAAAAAAAGAAGAAGAAAAATTAGAATCTCTGAGTTGAAAAATAATCTTTCTTTTTTCTCATTCTGGATTTTTCTGACTAAACCAATAAAATAAGTAATTGGTAAGTTACTAATGAAAGGCTTCTTTTTCCTGACTCTTTCATTTTCACCTAGCAACCCTCGATGTCCCATTCCCTTATTTACTTGCCAGAGTCCTTGTGTTTATTTCTCTTCCTTGTACCCTATCTATCTCAAAAATCTATAATGATAATTTCCATCTTAGTGTGCAATTAAGTGAATATGTTTTCTCTTTCTGTACAATTTGAACTTTTGTATTATCCTTGAAGGATAGTTATGTGGCTTTTCATAGATTTTTTCCATTCACCTTGATCAGGAAGTTAGAGAGATTGAGGGAAAGTGGAAGAACCTTTGGATCTTATGAAAATATCTCACATAATACAAAGGTATAATCGTTGGATTAGGACTTTCTAAACTGTGTAATTCCACTGGCAAAAGAATAAAGACCAGGGAATATGATTTTATATATAAAATATTACTACCCACACAGTCTCCATACTTTAGAAACTTTATTAAGATTTGAAAATGTCTGTTCTATAAAAGACAGACATGAAAAGATAAGCCACAGGCTAGGAAAAAATATTTGCAAAACATGTATTTTTACTTTTTAAAATTTTTCAATTACAGTTGCCATACAATATTATATTAGTTTCAGGTGTACAGCACAGTGATTAGACATTTATATAACTTATGAAATAATTACTCCCATAAATCTAGTAGCCATCTGACAACATGCATAATTATTTCAATACTATAGATAATAATATTAAAGAACATTATTATTCTTTATTCTATACTTTATATCCCCATAACTATTTGGTAATTACCAATTCATACTTCTTAATTCCTTCCCCTTTTACACCCACCCCAAAAACCCCTTCCATCTAGCAACCCTCAAAACATGCTCTGTATCTATGTTTGTTTCCGTTTTGTGTGCTTATTTTGTTCCTTATATTCCACATGTAAGTAAAATAATATAACATTTGTCTTTCTCAGTCTGACTTACTCCACTAAGCACAATACTCTCTAGGTCCATCCACATTGATGAAAATGGCAAGATTTCATTTTATTCATTTAATCATTTATTTATTTATTTGTTTGTTTGTTTGTTTGTTTGTTTATTTACTTATTTATTTTTATGGCTGAGTAATATTCTATTTTATATGTGTACCACCACTTCTTTATCTATTCAACTATTGATGGACACCAAGGTTACCTTCATATCTTGGCCATTGTAAAACATGCTGCAATTAACATGAATGCACATGTCCCTTCAAAGTACTATTTTGGGTCTCTTCTGATAAATATCAAGAAGTGGGATTGCTGGGTTCTTTTTTTCTATTGTTACAAACTATGTTTAAAAGTCTATTTTGTCTGGTATCAGTAATGCTACTCCAGATTTTTTCTTTGAAAAACCTCCAAATTGTTTTCCACAGTGGCTATACTAATTTACAATCCCATCAAGAGTGTACAAGAGTTCCCTTTTCTCTATGTCCTCACTTGTTGTTTTCTGATTTATTGATGTTAGCCATTCTGACAAGTGTGAGGTTATATTGCATTGTGGTTTTAATTTGCATTTCTCTGATGGTTAGTGACGAGCACCATTTTATATGTCTATTGGCCATCTGTATGTCTTCTTTGAAGAAATATCTATTCAGATCTTCTGTCCATTTGTGTGTGTGTGTGTGTGTGTGTGTGTGTGTGTGTGTGCATGTGCACGTATGTGTGTTCTGTGCTTAGTTTAATTTTTTATAAATTTTAATATTTAACACGTTATTCAGAGAGATTTACTAGTTATTCTCTAAAAATTTATAAGACATTAAGTTTTTTAAATTGGTTTCAAGTATATAGTACATTGGTTAGACATTTAAATAGCTTATGAAATGATCCCCCTGATTATTCTATCTTCCCTCTGGCTCTACACATAGCTATTACCTTACTGCTCTCTGCTTGTCTGTCTGGGAAGATCTTTACCTCTCTTTCCATTTTAATTGATAGTCTTGCTAGGTAGAGTAATCTTGATTACAGATTCTTGTTTCTCATAACTTTAAATATTTTGTGCCAATCTCTTCTGGCTTACAAAGTCTCTGTTGAAATATCAGCTGACATTTTTATGGGGGTATTCTTGTAAGCGACTAGCTGCATTTCTCTTGCTACTTTTAAGATTCTCTCTTTGTCTTTAACCTTTTAATTATGATGTGTCTTGGTGTGGATCTGTTTGGGTTCCTCTTGTTTGAGACTCTTTGTGCTTTCTGGACTTGTATGTCTTTTTCTTTTCCTAGTTAAGAAAGTTTTCTGCCATTTTTTCTTCGAATATGTTCTCGATCCCTTGCTCTCTCTCTCTTCTTCTGGTACCAATATGATGTGGCTGTTGGTACATTTGATGTTCTCTCAGAGGTCTCTTAAATTTTCCTTTTTTTTTTTTTTGATTCTTTTTTCTTTTTGCTGCTGTGATTGTGTGTTTTCTAGTACCTTATCTTCCAAATAGCTGATTTGGTCCTCTGCTTCATCTAGTCTACTGTTGATTCTTTCTAGTATATTTTTCATTTTAGTTATCATATTCTTCATTTATGACCGTTTCTTCTTTCAGTTTCCATGTTTTTTATTCTTACTGTCTCTTTTGAAGTCCTCTCTGAGATCATCTATTCTCCCCCTAAGTTTATTGAGCATCCTTATAACTAGTGTTTTGAACTCTGTCTCTGGTAGAGCTTGCTTCCATTTTGTTTAGATTATTTTCTGATGTTTTCTCCTATTGTTTTATTTGTGACATGTTTCTCTGTTTACTCATTTTAATTGCCTCTCTGTTTTTTTCTATTTATTATGAAGATTTATTATGTCTCCCAGCCTTGGCCAGGTGAGCTTATGTAATAAATGTCTTATGTGGCCCAGCGGTACAGTCTCCTTGATCACTTGTGCTGGGGGCTCTGGGAATGTTTCTTACGTAGTTGTGTGTGTTCTCTTATTATAGCCAAACTTGATTGCTGTTAGCATGTCATTGAATGAGATTGGCTTTCTGGTTGACCAGCTGTAAAGATTGGCCACATCCAAAGGATATGAGCTACTGTGTGGGGCCTCAGCAGTGAGATTCACCTCAGCAGTCTTGTGTATCTATTGAGACCACCCTTTGAGTGTGCTGCTTATGGGGTTAGTCAAGCAGTGCTCTGCCAGGCTTTAGTGTATTGGTTCTGCGGCCCCTTGGGAAAGGCTCACATGTAGGCTAAGGCCAGCCGCTGCCTTTGATTGCTCAGGGCTACCTAGTAGGAGCTACGAAGTGATCCATGAATGATTGCTGCCTATGCTGGATCTAGAAACAAGTGCGCTTTGAGCCAAGGTTGGTTACTTCCAGTACTGTGCCTGGGGTGGCTTAACAAAAGGACCAATGCACCTCAAGGCCTGGGGCTGCCTGTAAGCTACCCATAATACTCTGCAACTAAAAGAGCCTTTGGGTGGTATGTGAGTTGAATGAAGCAAGGACCCTGGAAGTCACCAGAGTAAAGCAAGCAAATTTCACCTGGCCAATGCAGAGTCGGGTTTCAAGCCATGCAACTCAGTCTTTCCCCATATGTCTCTTGCGCCTCCTGAGCTGCTGACCCTTCACCATTGCCCAGGGTGAGTGTCTGTGGGTGAGTGAGTCTGTGCGTGGGCTCTTTAAGGGATTATCTGGGTTTTCAGGTTCCATCTATCTCACCCAAACAACCAGAGACCCCACTGGCTTTTATACCCTGATTTTGTGGGGACTCCTTTCCCGAGACTAGAAACCTGGCCTCGGGAGCACCTGTGTGGGCCTAAGGCCCTTCATTCCTTCAGTGAGGGTTCTGAAGCCATGCTCTCCTTCCTGGTATTCAGCCGCCACATGTGGGTGTGGGACCAATCCACTTCGTGTCTCTTCACCCTCCTACTGGTCTCAATGTGGCTTTTTCTTTATATCCTTGAAGTATGTGTTATGATCAGCTAGACTTCAGGCGGTTCTCCAAGTTATTTGTTTTATAATTGGTAGTTTTAATGCGGTCCTGGGAGGAGATGAATGTTGCTTTCACCTAGCCCACCATCTTGACCAGAACTTCTCTTATACTGACTCTTAATAAGTCTTATATTTTTTTAATTCAGTAAGATTAATTCTCTTCATTATTTTTTTTCATAAACAAGGTTTAAGTATCTCCTTTGGCACCATTTTCTGATTAGTCATTAGTGATCAAATCTCTCTATTGGATCTAGAGCAATGACACATAGATATTTAACAATTTCATGCAAGTTATAGGTTTCTATAGCAGCCTTTGATCTATTGTAATTCTGGTGGTCTGAAATAAAGATGTCTTTTACTGCTTAACTCTGAATACATAAATAAATCAGTAATTAATGTCACCATAATTCTCTGCCAAAATTCTCATTATGCTTCCTTTCTGGCTTGTGAAAGTTATACAAATTATGCTACCTAGATTGTGATGCATCTACAGTCCTAAATGGACCTATATACATCCTTTCTTACATTTTTTGTAATGTTTGATCTGACTCCCTGGGATATACATGTGTGAAGCTATAAAGAGAAAGGTTTTCTGGTGTCCAAAGACCATTTGATCCGGGAACAGATTTCAGGGCTACGGGCTTATGTTAAAAGATTGTGTTTCTGATCTAGGTTGTAGATATAAGGGAGAGTAAAAGAGACTACTTCCTACTTTCTGACAGACCATCTCCTTCAATGTTTAATACAGGTACACTAACCACTATATCCTCTCAAACTTTGAGAATAGATTTATAAATAGTGTTTGTTTGGCTAATGATATGAGTTTTCATCTATTGTATTGCTCTATGTAAAATACGATGAAAAGTTAGGAAAGAATATGCTCATATTAACTCATATATTAATTTAAAAATCTTGATAATAAAACAAAGTAATGACACCCACATCCAAAATATGTTAAGTATGCATGTGAGCAAAGCTTGTTCAACTGAATTCATTAAAAGAGAATAATCATCAAGAGGCAAGATGTATGCATTTAGCAATTTATGATACATATAGGAAAATAAAAAATCAATATAAATATGTGTGTA
>NW_006440642.1:2980811-3061304 GCF_000325575.1 Pteropus alecto | reverse complement strand
CTGACTTTCTTAACTATAAATCCATCAGACCTGGCCATCTTTCAAGCCAAAGCTGCTCAAATTATTCATGCTTGTGGTGTTACTTTAAAACTGAATCTTTTCTACAAATATTTTCCAGATACAGAAATTTTAAAAAATGGTTAAGAATATATTTTTTTTAAATCAAGTCAGTGTTATTAACCATTTGTTTCACTTATCTGTTTCAAGATATGTTGCTGTATGATCTTCACTTAACAAGCTATTAATAAAAATAACAAAATATATACTCTTGAACTACTATATCTTGTGGGTTAGAAAGGCCTAACAGAGAACAATTTCAAATTCCAATCTTCTCTTTTTATATAGAGTAAAGCCATGTTCACAACTAGGGGAAATTTTCTCCTCAGTGGGCATTTGCAACGTTTGGAGACATTTTAGTTTGTCACAACTGTTTAGGGACTGCTACTGTCATCTAGGGTGTAGAGGTCAGGAATGCTGCTAAATATTCTACAATACATAGGACTGTACCTCAGGAAAACAGTTATCCAACCCAATTGTCTATAGTCCTGAGATTGAGGCAATGAATTAAACTAAATCTTGCTATTTTTAATAGTACAACTGTCTCAATGGCTTAAGTTTTTACTCACAATCTGAGATTGTGTCATCTTCAGTACTTAAATATCCTCATTACTTGCTTCAAATCTTTTTAAGCTGCATAGTACAAAATGTAATGACTAACATTCTCTGTACTAGGGAAGCAGGACTCTTTGGACAGAGGTGAGTAGGTATAGGTACATAGCATTTTAAATTCTTGAAAATTTGAAATTTCTACACAGACAACTTCTGGTTAGACACTCTTAGTTGACTTAAGCATTTACACTAAGGAAGATGAGATGGAAAAATGCTTCTTCTCCCCATTCCACTTGCACAGAAGAGGTACATGCCTGGTACAGTAATGACATGGACTCCAGAAATCCAGCTAATTAGAAACAAAAAGAAAGTCAATGTTTATTTACTTTAACCACACGGGCACTAGAAGTACTCAGGAACAGGTGGGGGGAATGGAAGTAATTGAAGAAAGCATATTTTCTTATTTTTGTAAATCAATGGTAGTTATGTGAAGTATTATAAGTTTTAGAAACTAATGTAGTGTATCTATGTAAAATTAGAAACATGGATGTGGTTCCATAATGTAGCAGTTAGCACATCTTTATACGCAGAAGGTCCTGGGTTCACACCACAGTGGAGCCATGGTCCATGGTCTATGACCATGCTACCCTGAACAAGCCCGATGTTTGATCTCGGAAGCTAAGCAGGGTCGGGCCTGGTTAGTACTTGGATGAGAGACCACCTAGGAAGACCAGGTGCCGTAGGTATAAATAATAATAAATAATAAATAAATAAAATTAGAAACATATATAATATTCATTTCAATGATTCTACTATTAGAGACCTATCCCATAGACAAAAAGACTCAATTCATAAGGACATTTGTACAAAGATGTTTATTAAAGCAATTTAGTAGTGTTCAAAAAATATAAGTAAACATCTAAAAGAAGTGGATAGATAAATTATGGTACATGAAATATTATGTAGTCATGGCAGGGCAGGGCATTAGAGCTATATCAGAAGACCTGGTGGGCAGGAATTGCCATATGGTATCACGAGTGAGAGAAATACAGTAAAGATTACATAATGTGATACCTTTACATAAAATGGCAAATACACTCAGTGTGTGTGTGTGTGTGTGTGTGTGTGTGTGTGTGTGTGAGTGTGTGCGGGGGATGGGAGGGTAGGTGGATGTGTCCATGCCACTAAATTGGGGAGTGAGTTTCCTAGGTCCTTAACACTGGATATCCACCTGCTGTCAGGCTCCATCTTGTGGTGGCTGTCCCTACCCTTGCAAGAACTGTTTGTGTTTCTTTCTAGTAGATCTACCATACAAGTCATGCAAAAATCATCTTCTCCTTCTGGGAAGTAAAGGAAAATGCTTTCTAGGGGAAAAAATGGTTTTAAAACTAGCTAATTTTAAAACTAGAATATATCTCCATCTAAATACTACCTTGCATGTTATGATACCCGGTAAGCACAATGAGAAAAATCTGAAAGAAAAATAAAATGTTCTTTGTCTTCAGAAGTGTTTCACTTTTACAAACTGAAATGCTGAAAAAATGTTCAGAGTTCATGAGAAAGTCATTTGAAGACTACTGTTGCTTATGGTATTCCTACTCTGGATCAGCAGGGGAAACATATTTAAAATAGTTGAATATTTTTAAAGGAAATTTTTACCTTGCTGACTACAGTCCCTAAATATATCTTTTTATGACTCATAGTTTATTTTCAGTTTTTTTCCCTTTGTCTGACTAGTGGATAATAAGGATTATTTCCTTAGACTCTCATTCAATAATGCAAATCTTTTTAATTAACTCAACCATAACAATGTACTTATTTGCCAGAGAGATCTTAGATTGAGCAGCTACATTTTAAGCTACAGCTAAGTCCCAGAGAGTGCCTTTGTAACACTACACATTTAAGAAATTAAAATACTAGCAGAAATGCTCTTTACACACATAAAGAAAAAATTAAATATCACAGTATCTATTCATTTTTAATTCCTCCCCTTCTCATACATGGTCGGTACACCTATATGCTCATTCATTATCTCTGCTTGACTCATGAAAAATAAATTATTATTATTTTTTTTAATAATTAATAAAATAGATTTAGCATTAGGAAAAGCTATGGCCAGTTTTCTTTCCCCTTTATTTAATAGTTACCAAGAATTAAGTAAAATTTCATGAAATGTGGTGGCAGTACTGCTATAACTCATAATTTAAAATAAGTGCTTTTTCGTGTTTCCTAACAATATTGTTGACTTTTTTTAACCAGAAGCAATTTCCTAAAATATTGATTTTAGCATATATGAATCAACATTACCTATTATGGATAAATAATACAGTCAAGCTTGATTGAGCTTAACATTACTTTGCAATGTGTTTGCAATTAAGAGGAATCCAACAACAAATAACAGAATTCCAAGTAGGAAATTAAATTAATAAAACATACAGATTTATTATTCTTATTTTCAAATATTTAATGGAAGAGTGAAGTCAACTTGTGAAGTTTCAGACTGCTGATTACAAGTCATGTCAGAAGTGACATGACATCCTTGGATCAGACATTTTAATCTAAAAATAAGGATTGTTAAGTTTTATCTGTGTAACATGAGTCATCTTTTTGATATTAAATGATTTAAATAGCAAAGTAATTTCATGTGTGACTAATTCCACAAATGGAAAATAATGCCTACCACCTATTCAAGGTAGACTACAACTGATATAGTTGTCTGAACACCTGGGTTTAAATCCTTGTGTTTTTTTGTTTTTTTGTTTTTTTGGTTTTTTTTGCTTATTTGCTTCATGACCTTGGGAAAATATTTATTGCCTAGGGTCAACCTTCTTAGTTATAATATGAAGATAATGTGATAAAATATTCTCTACCTCTTATGATTCCTGATTTAAATTTCAACATATAAATCTAACTCTTATACAAAAATATGTCAATAATCTGCAGACTGCTTACAGGAGTTTTAGGAGGCACAGCACACTGAAATCATGTTGGTGTCCTGTCAGAATTACTCAATTAAAATAACTTTGTTCATCTTTAAATGTTCATTATATACACAGTAGTTTCTATTATGACCGAACTTTTGTTAAAAGTTCTCTTCTCGAAATTATCACTAAGACAATATGTTGCTAAGTCAAACCTAGGTTCATTGCATACTTCAGTAAGGGAAAGTACCTTGACAGAGCTTTAGTATCAGTAGGGGACATTTGTAAACATTGGGGGTCTTATCAAAGGTACATGTTTCAATGCAGGAATTTGATTAGGACTGAGGAAAGAACATGATATAGTATTTCAGAATTAGTAGCTATAGCCAGGTACAAATTTCACATGGTTTGGAGGTAAAAAGTTGTTTGATGTTATTTCCTGAAAAGTTGAATAATATTATGTATATTTAAGTTGGTTGTTTAGGAAGTCTCTAAAGAAAAAACCAGAAACACTATTTACAAGCTTTATGTGCCTGGATAAGAATTTCCTGAAATAACAAAGCCATATTGATGAAGATGGTAGAATCACATTAGTGAAGAGTGCTTAAGAGTAAAACAGTGTTAATGTAGACAGTAAGCTGAGTAAGTATAGATGATTTCAGCTCTCAGTTTATAATCAGAATGTTCAAATTAAAAACATAAAATGTGTTTATTTAAACTTACTTTATGTCTCCCTAATAAAAGAAATATTATACACTCTAGATCATTTTATAAACTCTATGTAAACCCTCTATATTTATTCTTGAAATGATTTGAGGTCAATTCAATTTATAAAATAATCCACCAAGAAAGTGCTAGATTAGTAGAAAGAGAGAGAGAGTAAGTAACTTTGTCACTGACATTGAATTACACAGAGCTAAATAGAAATGCTAAACTCTTATCACTCCCGCATCATCTGAGCCTTGGAGAGTGACAAGAGCAAGTTTCAGGGAAATAACTTTCTATTTACTTGTATTTTTTATTGTGCAAATATATAATGTCTTCTTTGGTAGGGAGAAATTACATTTCTTTTAGATTGTTTATGTATGAATATTATAATGCGAATACTCTGTTGTTGATACTCTAATAGTAAAGAAAAAACAGTAACAAGGAGTTCCAGTAGAACGGTGTTAAGCTGTAGAATCCTTTAAAAATAATAACTGTCTGTTAGTTGTTTTTGGTAAATATGAATATTATGACATAGATATGACCCATATTGTACAAAACAATGTCATTACTTACTATATGCAAATAACCTAATAAGGATTTTAATTAAGTTGCCAAATCAATCTAATAAATTATATCTAAAAAATTAATTCTAATATTTATAGTTCACAAAAAGGACAGAGAAGAGAAATTGAGGAAACAAAAGATTTTCAAGGATAAAACACAATATGCACAAATATTTCACTTTTTAATTTTACTAGTTTAATGGATATATGTTTATTGTATAGTTTGCATAAGATTTACATTGAATCTGTACATTCTAATTAATAGCTATTTAGATAGAAAGTATAATACCTCCTACCAAATAAAATGAAGTCTAATTAATTTGCTTGGATAACTTGTGTCTCAAAAGCTTGTCTTAAACTAACAATAATATAATGTATAGAGCATATATAAAGAGTAATTTCAACCCAATCAGATTTCTGATTCTTCAATAATTTTATTTTAACTTCAAATTGTTTTGGAGTTCTATATTTAATTTTTAGATGTTGAGGTGTTGGGTTGCCAGATTTAAATCATCCATAGCAAAACTTCATATGTCAATGATTATTTCAATTTTCCACATTGTAATTGGCACATAACTGGACAACTTAATCAGTTTTGAAAGAGTAAATATTTAGGGAAACTTTCTATACCATAGAACATATCTTAATTTCCTTCTGATGAGTGTGTAGAAATTGTTAAAATTAAATACACATGCACCATACATTTTGGCCCAGGTATAACACTGCTCTGTCATGAAAATATGTACTATATATGGTAATACATATGTTATGATTTTCAAATGTTCTATTAAAGTGCTAAGTATGAGCCTAAGCCATGCCTAGGAATCTGGGCAGAGACAGGCTTTAGGGAGAAGAAGACTGACTACTCTAATAATATAGACCTAAGGCTCATGCCATTCTATAACAAAGGTAAAGATGATTGAAGCCCCTATCATTCCCAACATTATATGTTGGCTCAAGCACTAGTTTTATTTCTAGGCAGAGTGATTTTAACACCAAGTATTCCACCTATTATTAAATTGTTAATCTCTCAAACTGTGCCTTTTGTACTGATTTTAAAAAAATATATACCATTTTATGACTTACATTAGCAGAATATGATCTACCCTGGACTTTATGCCCCTTTGTAGTCCACTTCATGTAAACTCTTTGGATTTAATATCTTTGCATCAGGAAACACAAATCAGTTGCAGTCTCCTATTGTCTTATCACATATCATTGATATAATAATAAAAATAGCAATAGCAATAATAATAGTAGTAAATAATAGTAGTGGTTGACATTATTGTTTTAGGTTATTAACATGCATGAGATATTTTTAGTCTTCACCAAAAGATTAGTGTTTGTCCATATTTGATTAATGAGGGAACCAAAACTGAAAGGAATTTTAAAAAACATATACCAGGCCACACTACTGATAGATAGCTAGACTAATATTGGAACCAAGATTATCTGTCATTCTTATTCATAATGATGATCATCACCCAAAGAGGTCATTGCTGCTTATCTAACAGTTAAATAATTCCATCCATGCCCATCCCACTTGCCTTTCTTTCCAACCATTCCCATGTAATCAGCTGTTTGATCACTATGTTAGTAAAACCTCTTGAAGGCTATGATTAACACTTTCAGTTTAGGTACATGAGGTTGCCAGTATTGATGGGGTCATATTTCCAATATCAACAACACTGACTTTTCCAGCCAGCTATGCCTATGTATCAAGTAAAATTTTCCTCCTTCGGTATAAAGATATCGTTGTCAAAGTCTGATGTTAGATTCAGCACTAGCTATATTAACCAGCCCTGGCAGGGTCCGGCACAGCGCCAACCATAAGGTTGGGAAAAAAAGGAGGGAGAGAATAACCATTTACTGAGTCACATTCATGTAAGACCTCTGGATGAATTTCCCAAAGTCATTATTATACAATCACAGAGAAACACTAAGTTTCTGAAAAATGCTCATGATATGTCTTTAAAACTGTCCATTAAAAATGACATTACTTGTACTGCACTGTATATCATTTCATATAAGAAATTCTAGTAATTATTTTATGGGTGAACAGTTAAATTGAAGTTTAATTTTTGTGCTAAAATACATCCAGAAACAAATTAAGTCATTATTCCAATAAGCCTGCATCCAATGTCGTTATCTTCAAAGCCAAAGGAAGTTTTTTAAATGTTCTATATAATGCGATTAATTTTTAAAATTTCAAAACTACCTGCTCTGCAGGTTCTAAATAATATAACATATTTAATTTTTTAATTCAATAATTAAGCATTTGGCAGAGCTAATCCCAAGAAAGTGTTGAAAAACATGGACATTTAAAACAAAATGAAATAGGAAAATTCAGTGGAAAAGCAAGCAAGTTGAAAAAACAGTATTAAAGAAGATATTTATTTTTCTAGTGGTAGTAGTGAATATAAATTACCTATGGCTGTAACAGAAGACATTCAATATTTCTATTTATAGAAATTATAGAAATTTAGTAAGTAAAATTAACAACTAAGATAATTGGAGGAATATACAATGTTTATTAATGAGAAGACAAGTTTATAAAGTTATTCAATCTCAAATTGATAAAGACATTCAATATAATCCCAGTAATATCCCCAGGAGATTTTTCATGGAACTCAATCAGATAATTCTAAAATATGTATGTCAAGGAAAAGTACAAATTATTGAGAGAGCTGAAGAAAAGACAGATTTTATCTACCAGATATATTATGGAGTACTGGTTGTTAAAACATATTAATTGTGGTATTATTACATCTATCAACAAGTTGATAAGTGCAATAGGATAAATGCCCCAAACCAGGCTCATGTAGGGATAGAAATTTGGTACATGGATAAGGGAGCATGTAAAATCAGTGAGGAAATAAAACTCTTTACAATAAAATGGAGTTACAAAAAATTTCTTATTTACATTTAAATAACATGAAATTAGATCACTTCCTCATAAAATTAAGGAATTATCAAAAATGAATGTGATATTCTCATTAGAAAATCTAGGTTGATATTATTTACAACCTGGAATATATAATGATTTCTTAAATATGACACAAAGATACTAACTGTAAAATAAAAGACAGAAATTAGTCATTTCTATTCATCTAAAGGTACATTAAAGAAAGTGGAAATATAATAACAAACATCATAAAGGGTATTCCTGACCCATAATTAACAAAGGATTGGCTATTAAGAAGCTATTAACAAGTCATTTAAATCAATAAGAATAGCTCATTTAACAAATAGGAAAATGGGTAAGAAACATAAATAAACATTTAATGGAAGAAGAAACAAATATACTTTATAAATAAGTCAAAATATTAAATACCATCAGTCACTAGGAAACCGAAAATCAAGGCAATAGAGAAATACAATTTGCTATTCATTACATGGAGAGAATGTAAATAATGTGGCCATATTGTTTAAGTTATACATTTTTACTGAGAGTATAAATTTTTCTAAATCTTTTGGAAAGTAAACAGTATTATCTCCCACGGTTGACTTTTCTACACACTTCATAACCCAGCAATTTCCCTTCTGGCTGTATTCTACTAAATATTCTCTTATACATGTACTAAAGGACAAGAATATTCATGTTATTACTGTTCACAATAGCAAAACCACAAATTAATCATATCATTTATCTATTATTATGTCCGAAATTGCAAAAATATAATGACTTAAAACAAGCCATATTATCTCACAGTTTAAGAATGTCTCTGGTTCAGGGGCTCTCAAAATGTGGCAATCAAGGTGAAGGTTGGAGTTGTAGTTATTTTAGGGCTTAACTAGGGTGCAGTCGGCTTCCATTCTCACTCATCTGGCTGTTGACAGTTCTTAGTTTCTCACTAGCTCTTGGCTGGAAACATTTTAGTTTCTTATCATGTGAGTCTTCCTATAGGGCAACTCACAATATATATTCCCCACAGTGAGGACTCTGAAAAAGAAACAAGACATAAGTACAATCTTTTTATAACTATTCTTGGAAATAATATCCTATTACTTTTGCCATATTTTATTTGTTAGAGGTAAGTCTGCACTCATACTCACATACACAGTCATGTGAACAGCATGGTATAGGGATCCCTGGAAGCCATTTTAAATGCTGTCTACCTTACAACCCAAATGCCTACCAAACATAGAATAATTAACTACATTATTTTCACACAATGTAATATTATGCAACATTCAAAATGAATGAACTACAGAGACTCACATAATATTCCTAAATCTTATCAAAGCAATATGAACTGAAATAAATCAAGAAAAAAATCACATTAAGCATAATACCCTAAATGTAAGAACTCTTTGCATCAACCTTTTAAAGACATATACATATATATTCATATACTTTTAAAATATACCCTTAAATAGGTTATACATTTTAAAATATCTATATCTGTCTATATATACACACACACACACACACACACACATATATATTATTTATAAAACTTTATAAAAAGAATAGCAAAGTATTCCAGGTAATGATTAATTTAGGGTGTCGGACAGCCAGATGGATAAAGGGACCATGTGGATTGATATAAATTATTATCAAGGTTTCAACTTGTTTATGGCTTTGCAGATGTTAATGCTTTGTTAAAAATTTAAGCCTAGACCAATGACGAAAATGCATAATAACTTAAAGATCAGATGTGCCAATTGTGTTATCGTGGTATAATTAAATAAACCGCAACACTACCAATAGCTTTGAAAAGCAGTGATTAGGTATGATCTAATGTACAAGGTAAGAAAATAAATATTATCAAAGGAGAACAAAAGTAAACTTTTTTTATTTTTGGTCATCATTATTGAGAGGAAAGATTGTGAGTTCCTGCTTCCTTTCTCAATAAAGTGGCATCACTGCAGGCAGATAAGTTCAGTATTTACTAGTTACCAGCAACTCTGACCAGTAGAAAAGAAAAGGCTCAAGAGCAGTGGATCAGGTTGCTCTGGGAATTAATTCAGCTACAGGGCCTAGTTCTTATTCTCAAAGTTCAAGGGACCTAAATTAAGACAGCAGGAAAACAAAATCTATTTAATGTAGTATGTGAGACCCAATACAGGAGAAAATTATCGAAGCAAGCAACAAAGTTACTTAAACAGGATTATTGTCTTTCTGTACTGACAGTCTATTAAACAAAGACCTATGGCCAGGGACCAGAACAATTAGGAAAACATTCTCTCTCTTTGGAAACAAGATTGGCAAGACACAGGCAATCTTATTCTTGGAGCTCCTGATTCACCATTCCTTGTCAAGAAAACTACTCCCAGCCCCATGGGCTGCTGTGCTGGAGGCTGCTGATGTTCCCCCAGCCTTGGCCAGAAAAACCGGAATTAAGGCTGCAGTTCAACAACATCAGCAATTCTAGCTGCTGTGCTATTTCTGTACTCTTATTGGTTTAGTTAAGTGCATAAGAGTGTAGGTTTTTATCTGAGTTATAACTTTCTTGCAAGGTACATCTGTCACTTACCATCAGGAAAATGACATAAAATAGGTGAGAGTCCATTTCCTTCTTTCAAGTATTCACTGCAAAGGACTAGAGAAGGACAATGTTGGCACTAGGATACAATTAAATGGTTTCTACCCAAATCGAGTATATGACACAATATTTATGTTTTCTCTTTATCTAAAACCTAATAAAAGCACTCACATCTCATATATATAAGCTATATTATCATGATATATTTAATATATCAATATAGATTATATATAATATATAATAATTGTATAACAATATGATATCAAATATTGCATATTAATGTATTATATAATATTATCATATAATAATATTTATCAATTCAACATGTTCAGGTTATTTTGCTTTTTGTAAAACTGAATTAGTAAAAAGTCATCTAATACTATCTATTATTAACCTTTAGCTAATTTTAACGTTAATAGCAAAGACACCAGAAAAGAGGAATAAACATAAACAAATGTAATAACTTATTATAAATGCTCTGACAAATATGTGTTTAGAGTTCAGGGAGGCAACAAATATGAGCATGCTTAATTCTCCCTGGAAGGCTAATAAGGGAATTCATCGTGATACCAATGGGCACACACTACGTTTACAAAGAAAACTATAGTCAATTGAATCGCATAATAATTAAATACATAACTTCGATTCCAAATAATCAGGAAACTTACCAACTTACCTCCACCTCCTCGAGTCAAGAGCTCCACAGTGTAGACCTTTGTTTACCATGTGCTTGACTAATATAATAAACCAAAGTCCACAATGATCTTACTGTGGACATATAGGATTTTATAGTAAGAGTAGGTTGGGATAATCCCTTGAATTTTTTAACTTTAATCTGCAAGATGATTTGGTGTTTTGACTCAACTTTACTATAAATAATCTGGACACATTTAAGAGGAAAATTAGAGATATTTGTAGAAAATATTCAAAGGGTTATTGGCTAAGATTCAAATACACTTTTATAAGATAAACTCCAGATATTTGTATCTTGAAGTAATAAGAACAATAAAGTATTACCTGAGTCAAGATGAGGTGAGCCTACAACAGATTGAGGCCAGACCGGTTTTACCTATTGATCTGGTAGGATAATTTCCTAGGTGGCATAAGTGACTAAAGAAGGTGAAAATGGATGTGATTTTTTTGAATCACTACTTGATTTTGGTAGACCTAAAATTTTTGAGTTCTATAACCCTTAATCTTTGAGAGACCATAAGACAAAATTTAAAGCAGTATGTTAGAGATCAAAAATAATTTCTTATGTAGAAAGCAAAGGATATAAAAGAAAATAATGACTCAATTTGGGGGAATAGTGCAAGCCACAATTGTGGTAGAAGAAAATGAACCTATTTTAAGATGTAGATTAAAGTAGTAAGATATCAAAAAATTTTCCTGAAAGATATAGTGGAACATCATAGGAAAAGAGAAAGTTAGTGGAATATTGCACCATGTCAGAAAAACAAACAAACAAATAAAACCGAAAACCTAAAATATTGCCAAAATGCATATTTAAGTTCAGGAACACTTGCTATCACCCACGGAAAAAGCAGTGCTTCCAAGAGAACAATGCATCAGGTTGAAACCTCCACAGACCACTAAGAACAAACGCTCTGAAGAAACAGTAGAAACTCCAGTTCACATATCTATTATAGGTTACTCTCTACCAGAAACATATATAGGGATGAGTGGGCTTTTTTCTCCATGAAGCAAATTTTATAGGCATAAGAAATTCCATTGAAAGACCAGAAGCGACAAACACCGTAGCACAGAAAAATGCCTATTCAGAGGAAAAGGTGGGAGTTTTGTTGTTAGGCTTAGCTCACACTCAAGGCAGCCTCAGAGCACCAAAAAAAAAAATGGAGGTTTTGAATACATTTATTTAGAAAGAACAACACCAGAATAGAATAAGACCTGGTGACTAAGTTGCTATCCCAGCAAATTTCTAAATTTTGCTGCAATAAATACTGAAAAGTCAATCTCTGCAATAGCAGACAATGTACTTACGTGGATATCATTCCCCCTACCTCCTCAGATATGGTAAATTATATTGTCATAATTAACTTTCAGATGAAAGATGTATTCTACTTGAATTTAAGCTCATAGTTCATTTTGGTATAAACTGACTCACTCCAGAGACAATCTTTTATTTTGTTCTCTTGGAAGACGAGTAACTATGTAGTCTTCCTATCTTCCTTATAGTAAGTTATAGCCATTTGATTATGTTATGACCAACAAAATGTGGGCAAATTTATGTCTGCCACTTTCAGGCCAGGCTTATCTAAACTTACCTCCCGACCTTCAGTTCGCTCTCTTCTCTCTTTGGCCAGATGGATGTGAATAATCTGGGAACCTTGCCATGAAGTCTAGAAGGCATCCCTATAGCACAGCTTAGAGGAACGCCTCTCCTCATCCCATATCACTTTAGTTGAGCATGACATAAACTACTATTAAGCCACTAACATTCTGACGTTTATTTTTTACTGCACCTGTTACATTAATAAATACTATCATATATTGACCAAGTTTTGAAAATTGTTGAAACCAAGATAATTGTAATATTTAGCATCATCAATATTACAATTTAGAAAATTGTAATATTTAGCATCATTCTATTCCTTTGGTTTTAGCATTATTACCCTGGATCTCTAAGGAATCAACACTGTGTTCAATCTGAGAACATCACTTCCCTTGAGGCAACTACAGTATGGGCTAAGATAATGGGCTTTGATCTCTAGTGTTTGCTGATATCTTTGGACTCTTTAACTGTGAAAGACTAGTTCAGCATTTGAAGACCTGCAAGAAGCACACCTATTATGTGGAAGAGTGCCCAGGCTGAAGCTGCTGAAAAAACACCACATCCATACTGGAAATGGAATGAGACTGCTCTGGCTGAGGCAGAAAGAATAATAAATAAAGCTAAACTTAAATTTTAATTTACTTGAATTTTAACTCTTTGAACTTTAATTTGCAATATAATTTGACACTTTGACTTTTAACTTCTCAATAAGAATATGCTAATAGATGTGGGTTATATTAAAAAGCGAGCCTTCATTATAATACATTGATTGTTAGGCAATACAGCCTTTTAATGTATTTGCAGACCATTATTAAACTCTTTTGGATTGCGTGACTTGATATAATTGAAGTTGGGGTAAGAATAGAAAATAATTTTTATCCTCAAGAACAGAATAAACTAGAAGTTAGTTTAGTTTAATAAACTTTCTTAGCCAGTTTCAGAGCCTTGCTGGATGAAGGCTACATTGTTCATCCTTGGTCCTGGGATGACACCCCGAAGAGCAGTAACTGTCTAAGAGCAAAAGCCTTGCTATGTTGACAGCAGGATCATGGTAACAGCCAACTTGTCAGTAATAAAAGTTGTAGTATGTCCTCCTTCCATTGCACTTCTGCATCTATTGACCAGTTGATTCTGAACTCCATAAAAAAAAAGGAGTGCAATTTTCTGGAACCCTTAAATCTCATACATCACTTGGTGTCATGTACTTTGCCAGAGAAAATATAAGAATGACTGACTGGTACCGAAAGAGAATAACAGCAAGAAAGGGTGGCAGCTTAGACATGGGAAGGTAAAGATAAATACATTTTAATTCCTATTCTATCATTGACTAATGTATAGATATGGGAAAGTGTTTTTCTAAGCTTCGGTTTTCTAAAAAATCAGTCTGCACAAAATTTATATTTTTATTTCCTTTGATCAAGATGGTCATAACATTTCTTTCCACTTGACTAAACTTTAGACAGATTTCTTCCTGACCATAGACTTCTCTCTGACTTCCTTTTTCTTACAGTATTTACTTTAGAAAACGTATCATTGCGGATTCTTCTTCTGTCCAATTGAGAAGTAAATCTCCCAGCCTCTTGCCAGTTTTACAACCCAAGAATGACTTTGACAAGTACCTGAAAACCATCCCTTTGAAATGTATTCATCAAGAAATATATAGTCCCTATCTCTCAGTCTCTTTGGGATAGTTTGAGCCTAACTTTAATAAACACCACTTAGCAAATACATACGGCCAAGCTACCTTGATTATTGTCCTTGAGTACTTTTCTATTAGTTCACCTCGGTGCTTTAAAAAAACTCTCTCGCCTTTTGTTTCAGTGGAGTTGAGTTTAATCTCTTTCCCCTCTGGCAATATTCTTAACTTCTATTACAATAGTCTTGAATAAAATCTTACCTGTTTAATTCTGTGTAGTGAAAATTTTTTGACAACTTTATTCATCCTTTTCACTTGTAAAAATCTATGACCATGTTTGTTATATAATTTTTTTTTCAAGAAAGCTTGTGAAATTTGTGATATTCTTTGTTTAATACCATATAATCATATCAGATGTGTATAACAGACTGACATTATATACATCAGTTCATGAAGGTAATTTACCTTCAGGAATTCAGGACTTCTTGCTTCGTTCATGTCATGTTGGCTTACTTAATTTCTTAAAATCAGACACCTGACCTCTATGTAATCTCTTGTGACGTGCTCATGAATCAGGAATATCAGGTGGATATATCATATGCTATCTCTAGTATCTAATTCTCAAACTTAAGGAGAAGGCAAAGTTTTCCATAACAGAGTTCTCATCTTATAGTTGCCAAGATTGAACATTGGATCAGCTACTGGGAAAATCATATATTCATTCCCATAGTTTTCATATTTGCTGTCACAAATGTTTATGTAAACTGGAGAAGAAATAATAGCACATTGTTATTTGGGGAAGATACTTTATATGTAATCTAATTTAATCTCTTTATGTTAAATTTAAAGAGATAGATGATTCACCATAATTCTTATTTCCTTTGACTTGCACATAAAAATGCGAATAAATATCTGTTGAATAATAAATAAGTTCATAAAAATACAGTTATGAAGTTGTTTGGACCCATAAAAAAGTTCACGTGCCAGCTTCCGGATATGATGCCACCAGCTATGACTATTGATTATAAGACTTAGGTGATATGGTATTCATTCATTCATTCATTCATTCGTTCAATACATATAGAGAACTTAGTTTCTGCTGGAAATCATTTTCAAGAAAGATCAAGAAATAAACAAAAATTAATAAATTAATGAAAATCTTCACCGTCATTAACTTCACATTTTAGTAGCATAGATGATAAAGAAGCAAAATATGACATCTGGCTTTGTGAATAAATAAAAATATTTCTTAGTACTGGAATTCAAAGAAAAATGGATATCACCCTGCCGATATGTCTAACTGAAATAAGAGCTGTTTTCTGTGAAGGAGGTTTTCAGGACAACTTCTTAAGGAAAGTGGTTAGGGTCAGGCAGACAGTGAACTTTACTGAAGTTTATTTCCCTCTTGTTTCTATGTAGTGCCTTAAATCCCTCAACTCTTGCAGATTTGGGGATACTTAACCAATCTGTAGAGTAATAACACTAAAGTTATATTCTTTTTATCTCTTTAAAGCTTTGATGAGGTTTTAGGTAAAATGATGAAACTTGTAAATATTAATAGCCAGGTGAGTGGGTGAACTATGCATCTTATTAAATTAAATAATTTTATAATTAATAAGTACATTCTAACTTTATATGTAGACTTTAAAATGTAAGTCCTTTAAGCCTGGACAACAGATTTTGAATATGGCACTCAACCTATTTATCACAAGTTGTTGGGTTAAATGACTTCCGCCTCATTTCATGATAATTGTGTGATATAGGAAGAATAATTTCTAGAAAATTTTATACCCTTTCCTGTTTAACTTTACTACAAGCCTTCATATTGAAATATGATTTTTTACAAGTCTAAAATTAAATCGGTATAAAGTGAGGTATACATGTTTGTCTTTTGAAATTTTGTGTGGGTATGTGCTTAAAGATTTACCTAGACCAATCTCTCATTTCTATAGATCAAGAATTAAGTTTTAAAACAATTATTCCAGACATAGAACTAAAATACTGGCCTCCAACACTCACCTCATAGTGTACCATGCTGTCTTGCTAGCTTCGTGTTGCTTTGGTATGCAATACTGCTGGAGCGAAAAAACAGGTAATGCATCATAGTACATTAAGGATTCAGATATAATGTGGTTAGAGCAAATTTGCTCTGTGACACAGAAGATAAATTTCAAATTTACCTTTCAGCCATCAAATTTCTACTCTTAGAGGGCAAATAGAATATGATATGGTAAAAAGAACACAAGCCAACATAAGACACAGATTGGTCTCTGAGGCTCACCAACTAAGAAACAATGAATAACCTAACCCCTTTCACCTCTGACAGCATTATTCTCTCTTCAGTAAAATGGGGAGATTGAATTAATTGATTGCTGCATTTCTCTCATCCTTGAATATTCTCCAATCTAGCATGGCATGGAATGTTTTTCACATTTTTTCTCTTTTCTTTTGGGAAGCTGCAAGTCTCCCAAGGTGGTCTCTGTTCTTGTCTTGCTTATCCAAATATGCACTAAGTCACTAACCTTCATTTAGTACTTATAGTGTTATGCAAAACGGTGTTGTCTTTATTATAAAGCAAAATAGCAAGTGTTTTTATTAGCAAGCAGTTTGCCCACATGACATAATTGGTTCTAAGTGTAGAGAACACATGGCTTGGGGATCATGAATCTTTAACGGATTTTGAGTTTTAAAGGCACTGAGATAAAAATAGACCCTGGAACTGTGGAATAATGTTGATTATGCATTAATTGTTGGCATGCATCGCAAGATAATATGTCTGTATGAATTCCACTTCTATTTCTCATTATCTGCATCTTACATCATTAACTTCTAATCAATCTGGCTTTTGTTTATTGTCTCAATGTTGGAAATTTTCATTGTTTTTTTCCTCCAATGCCTAGCACTTTTGAAGATACAAAGAATATTTTCTTTTGGTCTGCAATTTATATTTATAGATGAGTTTTATTCTCTAGAGTTTGTTACAGCTGAAAACAGAAGGATATAGAGTCCCTGGTAAAAAGTCTCTGAGAATTTGCCATCAAATAATCACATCCTAACTGCAAGAGCAAAAATTTTTTTTCCATGAAAGACAGGGAAATTGTATTCTGGCATAAATATCAGTTTATAACATTTTGAAACTGATTGTTTCAAAATCAGTTTCAATTTTTTTTTTTTTCCATGAAAGACAAGGAAATTGTATTCTGGCATAAATATCAGTTTATAACATTTTGAAACTGATTGTTTTAGTTTATCAGTTTATAACTGGCAGAAATATCAGTTTATAACATTTTGAAACAGTTTATAACAGTTGAAACAGCTTATCAGTTTATCAGTTTTTAACATTTTGAAAGTTTTTAACAGTTTATCAGTTTTTATCAGTTTTTAACATTTTGAAACAGTTTATTAGTTTATAACATCTTGCATAAATATCAGTTTATAACATTTTGAAACTGATTGTTTTAGTCTTTCTTTAGAAAGATGCTTTAAAGAAAGACTAAAACAATCAGTTTCAAAATGTTATAAACTGAAGGAATTATCTTTAGATATCATACATTCAGGCAATATGACATTGCATATGTAGGACGGTAATCGATTTCATTGATTCTTACCTTTCGCCAGAGAATAGCTTCTTTATAGCAGTGGTGCATAAAATTACATCTGCCTTGACCTAACTTGTGGACAGTAAACGGCTTGATTCAAATTGATGATCATCATGGCATGGTGCCTGACCTAGTGAAATAAGCAAAAATAAGTGGAAAAATAAAATTTGTGTTTCTTCTATTTAAGAAAAAGATGAATGCAAAGGTAATTTTCAGGGTCATGGGACTTGATTTCACATAGGAAGAAGGTAATTATCACGTCCATAGGATGGCCTCTCACAACCTGGACTCCCACTTTGTAGCTCTGGCTTGTTATACTTCAGTGATCTCTGCTTCTGAGAGCTGGGAAATCCAGAGAGTTTATTCAATTCTTTCATCCTGAAGCAGACTAGAAAGTACTTTTCTGTCAATGCGAGCCCCATGATGGCTACAAAGCTATTTTACCATGGATATTTAGGAATGGATAGGGATTTTTCTCACATATCATTCAGCTGCCACCAAAAATTCTCAATCCAGTATTCAAGATTAAGCTTCTGTTTCCAGCCTAAATATCTCCAAACTGTGGTTCACAAAGTCTGAATGGTTCCATATATGCACCAACAAAGAATATAAAGGGGAATTAGGGGAAGTTATATGATCTTACTCCTTTGAAGCAGAGTAGCTCTATCATTATTATCTGTTCCATATATTAGGATTTCCAAAGATTAAAATTCAAGAAAGGATTAACTGCAAAAAAAAAAAAAAAAAGAGGGGGACAAATTTTCAATCAAGATAGTGGACTAGGTAAAAGCGGAGTTTCCCTTTTCTTAGGATCGTGCTAAAATTACAACCAAATTATATAATAATCAACTTGGAGAATCACCTGAAGTCTAGTTGCTCATAACACATGCATGTGATAATATAAAGAAGGAGTCATCAAGACCAGTAGGGGCGGGGGGCAGACACACAAAACAGGCTTGTCCTGCACCCACACGTGGCAGTGGATCACCAGGAGGGAGGATGTGGTCACAGAGTTCCCTTTGAAGGAGAGAGGGGTCCTAGCCCCACACAGAGGCTTCCAAGCCCAGGTCCCAGGCCAGGGAAGAGGAGTTCCCACAAAATCTGACTGTAAAAATCAGTGAGAATTCTGACCACCTGGGTGAGACAGAAGGAAACTAATATCCAAGACATTTCACTTAAAGAGCCTGTGCACAGACTCATTCACCCACGGACACACACCCTGGGTGCCAGTGGAGGGTTGGAGGTGCAACAGACAGAAGGGGAAAGACTGAGACTTGTGGCACTTAAGCAAGCGCTGGAGTGGCAGAGCCATTGTTTCTTTGTCCACCCTCCTTCGGGGCAGTCTGCAGATGGGTGCCATTGTGTCTGTGTTAAATCTCCCCTCACTGCATAGCCAATTCTGAAGCTTCATTGGCTGGTGAGAATGGCCCATCACACCCAACCCACAAACTGCCAGGCGCAGCCCATCACCGGTCAGCCACCCCATCCTACCTTTTTCTGGGGCTGTACATTCTGCACAGGAAATGAACCTAGGCTTGCGTTGCTTCTGTATTTCAGGTAAAACAGTTAAGGGTGGATCACTGCTGCTAGCATAAGCTGCAGTATCTCTTGGGTAGATTGCAGGGGTCTGTGGGCCCATCACAGTTGGTAGCTGGTCTTGTAGTGATCTGTGACTTTTGTAGGAGCCCGCAAGCTCAGTACTGGCATCAAATCTGATTCTGTATTGGCCTGATGTCCCCATGTCTCACTGAGACCATGCTCTACCCACTCCACAGATAACCTGTGGCAAGCCTGCTTTCTTTGGGACAGGAATTCAACAACAAACCACAATTCTCCATTCATGTGGCCCACCACAATGCCCATGCATCTCGGGAGAGACTTTCGGTGGCTGGCCACAACCTCGCCCCTAAGCTACAATATTTCTTGAGCAAATCTCAGGTGTGTGCAGGCTCCAGTTGGACAGTGGCTGTCCTTGCTGCAATTTGAGACTTTTACAGAAAGCCGCAGAGACAGCTCTGGCATGAAAACTGACACTGCAGTGGCCAGGGGAAATCTCAATATATCCCAGCAACTCCCTGGGTCTCCAAACCACCCAACTCATGTACCGCCCAAAGAGTCTTCTAGTTGTGGAGTCTTACGGGCAACTGACAGGCAGCCTTAATCCTTGAGGTGCACTGGTCCATCTGCTAAACCAGCCCAGGCCTGTTACTGGGGCTAACCAACTTCAGCTTACAGCATTGTCTCTTCCATTTATCTATAGATCCAGCGTATGCAACAACCATCTGCAGATCACTTTGTAGCCCCCACCAGGGAGCCCTGAGCAGTCAAGAGCAACAGCTGATTTTGGCCTACAGGGGAGCCTCTCCCAAGAGACCACAAAACCAATGCACCTGGAGGCTGGTGCTATACTACAGCAGAGAAATACCTGGCTAGCCCCATAAGTGGTACATGCAAAAGGTAGTATTCAACAAGTACACAAGCCTGTTAGGGCAAATCCCATTCAGTGGGGTCAGCTCCCACATAGCATCTCATACCTTGTGGGTGCAGCCAATTCCCACATCTGTCTTTCTATTGCTGCTTTTAGGATTCTCTCTTTGTCCACAACCTTTGGCATTTTAATTATGATGTGTTTTGGTGTGGGTCTGTTTGGGTTTCTCTTGTTTGGGACTCTGTGCTTCTTGGACTTGTATGTCTAATTCCTTTGTCAGGTTAGGGAAGTTTTCTGTCATTAGTTCTTCAAATAGATTTGCAATCCCTTGTTCTCTCTCTTCTCCTTCTGGTACTTATGATGCTTGATGTTGTCCCAGAGATCTCTTAAACTATCCTCGTTTTTAAAAATTCTTTATTGTTTTTGCTGTTCCAATGTTTTCTGCAACCTTGTCTTCCAACGCACTGATTTGATCTTTATTTCTTCTAATCTCTGTTGATTCCTTCTAGTGTATTCTTCATTTTGGACTGGTTCTTTTTTATGGTTTCTATGTCCTTTTTTTATGCTTACTATCGCTCTGTTAAAGTTCTCATTGAGATCATCTATTCTCCCCCTAAGTTCACTGAACATCCTCATAACCACTGTTTTGAACTCTGTCACTGGTAGGTTTCTTGCTTCCATTTCATTTAGACTATTTTCTGGAGTTTTTTCCTGTTGTTTTATTAGTGGTATGTATCTTTGTTTTCTCATTAGTTGCCTCTCTGTGTTCATTTCTATGTGTTAGATTTGTTTTCTCTCTCTGCCTTGGCCAGATGGACTTATGTAGAAGGTATCCTGTGTGGCCCAGTCACACAGTCTCCCTAATCACCTGTGCCGGGAGCTCTGGACATGTTCTTTGTGCGAGTTGTGTTCGTTCTTCTCTTCTAGCCTTTATTGCTGTTAGCACATCAGTGGATAGGGACTGACTCTTGGGGCTGACTGTGGGAATTGGCTACATCAGAGGGTATGAGTTATTGTGTGAGTGCTGACCCCATAGAGTAGGATTTGCCCTAGCAGGCTTGTGTACTTGTTGAGAATAGAGGGAACATACCTTAGCATAATAAAGGCCACATACGACAAACCTGCACCTAACATCATACTCAGTGGGAAAGGGCTAAAAACATTTTCCTTAAGATCAGGAATGAGACAAGGATGCCCACTTTCACCATTCTGTTCAATGTTGTATTGGAAGTCTTAGCTACAGCAATCAGACAAGAAAGTAAGAAAGAGAAATAAAAGGCATACAAATTGGAAAAGAAGAAGTAAAACTGTCATTATTTGCGGATGACATGACAATATATATAGAGAACCCTAAAGATTCCCCCCAAAAACTGTTAGAATTGATAAATGAATTCAATAAAGTAGCAGGATAAAAAATTAATATTCAGAAATCTGTTGCATTTGTATACACTAATGATGATCTTTCAGAAAGAGAAATTAAGAAAACAATCCCATTCACAATTGCATCAAAACAATAAAATACGTAAGAATTAAATTAACCAAGGAAGTGAAAGTCCTGTTCTTGGAAAATTATAAGTCATTTAAAAAATTAAAGAAAACATAAATAAATGGAAGCATATATCATGGTCATGGGTAGGAAAAATCAACATCATTAACAAGGCCATACTACCCAAAGCAATCTATAGATTCAATGCAATCTTTATCAAAATGTCAATGACATTTTTCAGAGAACTAGAACAAATAAACCAAATATTTATATAGAACCATAAAAGATCCCAAATAGCCACGGCAACCTTGAGAAAAAAAGAGCAGAGTTATAGGTATTACTCTTTCTGATATCAAACTATACCATAAGGTTACAGTAATCAAAACAGCATGGTACTGGCATAAAAACAGACACATTGATCAATGAAAAAGAATAGAGAGCACCCAAATAAATCAATGTCTATACGCTCATTTAATATATGACAAAGTAGGCAAGAATATAGAATGGGGTAAAAATTGTTCAACAAATGGTGTTGGGAAAACTGGACAGGTATATACAAGAACCACCTTTTTATACCACATACAAGAATAAATTCAACATGGATTAAAGACTTAAATGTAAGACCTGAAATTATAAAAGTTCTAGAAGAAAATATAGGCAGTAAACTCTCTAATATTACTAATTGTAATTTCTTTTCTGATATATCCCCTTGGACAAAGGAAACAAAAGAAAAAAAATCAACAATTAGGACTACATCAAACTAAAAAGGCTTTGCATAGCAAATCATAAACAAAACAAAAAGATAACTTACCGAATAGCAGATATCACTTACAATACATCTGATAAAGAGTTAATATCCAAAATTTGTAAAGAACTCACACAACTTAACAACAAAAAAACAAACAATCCAATTAAAAAATGGGCAGAAGACCTGAATAGATATTTCTCCAACGCATAAATACAGATGGCCAACAGACATATGAAAAGATGCTCAAAATCACTAATCATCAGAGAAATACAAATTAAAACAAAAATGAGCTATCACCTCACACCTGGCAGACTGGCTATCATCCATAAATCAAAAAACAAGTGTTGGCGAGAATGTGAAAAAAAAGGGAGCCCTCATACATTGATCATGGTCTTAAAAATATCTTTACTTTTTAAAATTGAAAGTTAGCAACCACATTGTGGTTCCTTGAGTGTTTTATTAAGTATTACAAATCCATGAAAAAAAAATTGGAAATCACTGATGCAAATCAAATAGAAACAATTCTGATAAGAGCTCCAGCATCTTTAGTTAATAGAGTTTGAAGGTCATGAATGTCAAAGTAGCTGCTACTGTTATTACCATTTTATTAATAAAGAAATAAAGGCTCAAGGGTCTCAAGTTTCCTTTCCAAATTTCTGCAGTCACTATTTTTTTGACTGAAAAGCCCATGTTTCTAATGACTTCAAAAGAAAATATCATTGGGGTAGTGAAGGTAGAATCAATTTTGCCTTGTATTGTAGAACAATAGAAGATAATTTAGAATATAATTAATTTAAAAAACTCTGTGAAGTAAGGTCACTTTGGGTTGTAGCTATATGTAAGGCATGGGTCAAACCAGAGCTATTATTTCTTAAATACCCTGTAGAAGAAGTGGAAATAGCAGAGTAAAAATAAATAAGTCAGCAGTATGATTTATAATCAAACTAGAAAAACGCTAATGAAATAACATATAGACTTTTGGTTTCAGGCATATCTCAGTCAATCTGTCAAATCCACCCCTTAATGGCTATGTGAATTTGATAAATAATATGAGCATAAATGTACAAAAAAAGCCACAGAAGTACTAGAAGAAAATATGGGTGTGTTTTCCTTCAAACTAGTACAGGAAAATGCTTTCTAACCATGACTCGGCCTCCTTTTCCTTTCTTTTGGCAGCAACAGTAAATTTGCTCTAGGAGAAAACATGGGACTTGGGTAAAACTCTCAATCAAAGTGCATTGCCTTCTTTGGCCAAAACTTGAATTTGTGAGTAAAGCTAGTCTAGTCGGTCTTTCTCAGTGAAAAGGCAGGGATTGGTAGACTTACCCTCACAATTGAGAGGTTATGTTTGGACTGAAGGGAGAGAAAAAAAGTAAATGGTAAAAAGATATTTGAAATTTTCATAAGACAGTTTTTCACTAATCATTCATTTCCTTTCAGGACTGTTAGGATTTTAGTGAAATAAAATAATAATCATGAAGGAAAGTTCTTATTTGCATATTCTTTAAAACAATATTAAATTTTAATTATTGCTAATTAAAGCAAGTTGTATACTTCATTATGTCTCACTAAACATAATATCCAGTCTGCAGATAAGTCTAAAACAAGACTAAAGAAACTGCTAATCTATGGAATAAAACGGACTAAAAAGGACTAAAGATGGAATAAAAACAAGAACAGGTAATTTAAAAAAGAAAACAAAAAGAGCATGGGAATTAGAAAATAGAAAGTTTCAAAGTCACCGAATAAAATTTGAATCGTAATGTTGAAGATTTCTGAGGTGGTATATGTATTCTGGAGTAGTATGAGTATTCCTGAGGTGGATAAGTCTGGTATGCAATCACAGTTGTGCATAGATTAAATCATGTTGAAATAAATAGTGTTTATAAGATCAAGAGAATGCCTGTTTGGATAAGAAGTTCTCTCAAAATGATGGCAGAAGCTGGGAAAGATAAAAGTCTGTGAACCAAATTTAAGGATTATGTAAAAGGTTGGGAAATGATAGTGATAGGGAATATAGTTAAAGTCTTTTATTTCAGTTCTGTCCCTTTCAGCATCCCTGGATTGTTACCCAGCCAATAAAGTTGCTATTGTGGCTTTAGGGGATTAGAATCAAACATGAAAAATAGTGAGGGGCTGGCAGTAGCTATCTTTGTGCTTCGAAATAACACAAGCCTGGTCTTTAACTTCTAGTACAAAGGTGGTTCTATTTACTCTCATGGCATCTATCAATGTTGTGCCCACTGAACACCAATAAATCCTTCCTTATGAAGATATTCAAGTTTTCAGAGAAACAAACATATTATAAAAGAAAGATTAATATTATTAATACTAAACACTCGTTCAAATTATAATAAACAAGTGGGTTGTATATTGATTGTCAGTTGGGGGTTATGCCTCTACCTAATAAAATACAGCTGATTTTTTTCTTATAAATTTCACCTGATATTTTATTGTGAAAGGGAATTTTATTTTTCTCTCAAAGGACAGCCTGATACCAGAGAAAGTGGGGAGTAGGCTTAAACCAGAGAATTCGGGATAGCGACCCTAGGAATTTTATTAATTGAATAAACTCTTGTGAGAGAAACGAACGCTACTTGTAGATGCTGCCAGGGGACAACTGGGAGGTTTGCTCTAGGCTCTCTTATCTTAGGAAACCTGAAATATTTATTTTGTATTTACACACTTCTAATATTTTCCCTGAATATAAGTCTTTCATCTCACTGATTTGAATTACATTTCAAATGGCAAAATAAGTTAATGCTCTGGACAGTTGCAAAATTTTGAGTGAAAGATTAGGGCTAATTATAGATGAAAATAGGGATTTGGTGAATATCTACATTTCTTTTATTATCACTATCCCATGTATTATTAACTCGATTTTATTGTTTAATGGTGGTGATGATTTTATTGGGTAAAGCCATACCAAAATAAAATAAGTAGATGGCAAATAAAGAAGGAAAGTATAGCCTTCCTGTAAAATTTTTCATAAGTTGAAATGGCATAAAGCAAAAATAACAATTACCATTCATTTATATGGAAACATTTTTGTTAGATCCCAGACCCAAAAAAGAGACTTTGGGGAAGGTATTTAGTGATATCACTCTCTTTGCTCAGAGTGTGTTCTGCCTCTATAGTGGCTTGGTGCAAAACACACACTAAATGCTAATTTTACTTTTTGTCTTTTTTCGTAAAAGTGAAAATCCTCTTTGGATTTTTTGTTCCTGTTGTTAGCAAAAGAGGTACTAATGTTGGTCTTTTGTAAAAGTTAAGTGGTATGTGAACTTTTCAAGAACAGGGGATACCTGTTTTGGAGGAAATGAGAGACATTTTGAGGGACCTTGATGCTGACAAAAAAATACTGTATTAGTCTTACATGAGTGGCTTAATTTCTTCATGGATTAAACCTCAGAACCTGTGACTTTCTAATAAAGCATTGCATAAGCAGCGAAATCAAGTTGAAATTGTATCTCTGTTTGTTATTTCAAGGAAGAGACTTATTATTTTACTTCAGCATGTAAAATGTCAATCACAGTTCCAAATACTCAGAACTCTGGGATGCTGGTTTCAATACTATGTGTTTAATAGGATGTACAATGTATTGTCTGAAAAGAAAATATAAAGACTCATAAATTCCTCAAGTGAATAAATGAGAATGATTGTGTTAGATGCTGATCCTACTTTAACTTCTTGATTGCCGGATGAGTGTATTCTATTGGGGACATCAAACTCTATATAAATCATCCATTTAATACATAAACTATGTCTTGGAATACAGTGCCAAATACATGAGGTATTGTGTACTTGGTGCATTAAGTAAGCCTTTGGCACTTTATTCCAATAGCAGCAGCCCTATTCAGTCAGGATAGCTCATTCTTGATGGTGGAGCTCATGGTATATACCTAGTAAACACCATAGTCATAAGCCCATGTCGCAGCTCCCTTTCTATAAAAGTCAGAAGAGATATTGTGTGGGATACCATTCTATAAGTTTTTAGACATTGGGTGACTGCACACTATCACGTTTCAGTTTGTTTCTTTACCAAACAACGGCATTAATAGCCAGTCCGAGTATTGATTCTGGTATTAGAGAGTTTTTATATCTGCCAAAATGGATTGGAGTTTGATGAGACTGATGAATTAGTTTGGGGACTGCTGATATTCTTGAAGAATGATGTCAGGTTAACATTTCACTATTGGTGTCTGTTGCTGGCATGTTGGCTATTTCACAGTGGTAGTAGCTAGCACATCTTTAGAGTAGGGGATGCGTTGTTTGGGGGCTCATGCATACATTTCTTTCCTTTCTCTGTGGTTACTCTGTCTTTAAGCACATTGTACAAGTACTGGGGTGATCAAAGAAAGAGTCGGATTAACAACCACGGGATGAGTTACCCATGCCATATGCAGTTCTTGAGGAACTCATCTGTGATGAATCTCTGTTAACCATTAAGACAAGAAAAAAAAAAAAGTTGCATTGTTTTTCTTAATTTCATAGGTTCATTTGGGTACCTATCCTTTAGGGAACCTTATTCTGAATTTTACAGTCTTGTTTCTTTTAAGCTTCTAACTAAACAATGACACAATTTTTCACTACCTAAGTTTTGGGGTATATCTATATATATCTCAGATCTCTCCCACCAAACAATGGATTTTACTTCATCACTGTGTTTAGGGCCATCCTTGAGTTGAGTTAAAATTCAGTATATCTTCCTCAGCTGGTGACAACATATTACACTGATTATTTATGAATGAGTCTTGTACTCTTTTCTTCCTCATGAAATAACCACATATCAAACAACAGGCATGAATTGAAAGAGAGATAACAGGTCAACTGAGAGATGGCATGGACATCTGGTCTTATATATCATGTAATTTTCTTATCTCTTCTATATTTGTTCAAATTAAATTTTAAATGAACCATTGCCATGATAAGATCAATTATGTCTATGCCTACTCCATCTTATGACTAGGTGGATCTGGGCACATAATCTCTTGCTGTGTGATGATCAAGTATTTTGTCATTATTACGTCCAAACAGAGGAGTATCTGAAGTCAGCGAAAAATGGATGTGGCCATAAAGTTGCTAGTAATAGATTTAATGAGATCATTTTTTATGTAAAGTTATTGCTACTCCATGCAACTTCCTATCTTCCATATGTAGAAATGGCAAGCACAAATCAAAGAACAGAGGTGTTCAGAAATAAGAACCAGCATCTAAATGCCTACAACTTACCTATGTTGGGAACTCAATAATAAATATTCCAAGTTTTACCGTCTTATGAGAAATAGATCAAAAATAGAAAAAAAAATTATTTCACTTTATTATATTTAGTGCTATGATATTATTAAAAGAGAAGATGTACACAGTCATAATTTCAATGCTAAAGGAAAATCAATGAAAAACATATCATCTTTTGAGCGAAAATGAATTACTTCATATTCTTGAAGATAATGTCTGTGCAAAGTTAAATACAGTGCCAGAGAAAAGGCTGAATTTTCAAGATGAAACAGTTGTAATTGAGATGCACAAATAGAATTAACATATACTTCTGTAGTAAATCCTAAATTATTTGGAAATTGAGACTTGATTCAGTAAAAAATATGACTTACAGTGTACTTTTGGGGGAGGAAAACATAACTATCGTGCATAATATTCTTGTACTTATAAATGTTTTCATATGCATTATTTTAATTTTATTACTTACTAGTATTTATAACGAGTTAACAAAATGCTAACAACATGTTGCCAAGTAGAAATACTGTTGAACCTAACAATGAAAGAATAAAGATTGTAATCAGTAATATGTTATTGCTAGTTTGTATAAGATACATCTATTTAGCAGTTTTTCCCTCATCAAATGAATCAATTTCTTCTAAAATTTGGCTTTATAATGTTAATTTGCCATGAATCTTCATATTATTAATAAAAATAATAAAATATAAAATTAATATAGGTTTCATTAAAGTTAAAAATTTTAGGATTCCATTGTATACGAGAAAATATCAATAGACATACACTTTGCATTTTAAGTGTTCATTTAACTTTTTGGTTTTGAGAAGATATTTGCAATGTTCAGTTTATATTACAAAGCAGATATATGTGGAAAGATATGACATAATTTACATAAGTTCTCAGAAAAATCAGATTTCTTTAAAATCAGAGAATTAATGATGACTGCTGTGTGAGCCATGGAAATGGTTATGAATACAGAGCTCACTTATAGAACACAGTCCTTAGACTGTTAGCTGAACAAGAAAGTGTTTGTACAGTAGCCAACTCATTATGGTTTAGGTCCTGAGGAACATAATAACAAAAGATATTCTTTATTCTTTGTCTCATATTAGGGTACAGGTATCTAGGCTTGCTGCTATTTCTACCATTGCTGTAGTCTTTGTTTATAAATTGAACACCCAGAATCCTCCTCTAAGATTCAGGGACCATTATGGAAGAGGGGCTTGTGAAATTGCAAGAGTCAGATAAGAGAGGTACAATGGGCAAACAAATCTGATTTCTTTTTAAAGCTAATCCTTCCTCTTGATTGAATCTGGATCTAATTGTTCTATTTTCCTCAAAGGTGAGGAATAAACAACAAAAAGAGAAGAATTGTAACCATCGAACAAGCTCAAAATTGTTCTATCCTGTTTGACAAGGTGCTGAGTTGTTTTTCAGAGTCAACATACCAAAACCACAAGTATTAAGCTGAAACACGTACAGAGGAGGGACCTTAGGCTCCAGCTGCACCCGGAACCAAAGTCTCGACCCCTCTCCGCACATAAATGGAACCACAGACCAGGGCATAACTGGAACTTGAACACTGAAACACTTTCAGAAGCCAAGAGTCCATTGTCCAGGAAGATCTGGCATTGATGCCCCTTTAACATAAATAGCCAATTTTTAAAGCATTCTAATTAAAACACTCCATCAGCATTTCCACATACCTGTTTCTCCTAGCCCCTTAAAAACCCTTGGCTTGGTCCAGAGAGCAAGATGGATTTGAGACACCATTAGGTTTGCCATCTTCTTGATTTGTGCCTTCTCCATCAATAAACATTTCTTTACTCAAAAAAAAAAAAAAAAAAAAGAGAGAGAGAGATTGATGGATAGATAAATAGACAATAGATAGATAAATAGTTAATAGATGATAGATTAATGCTGCTTTTGTACATAAGAATGCCACAACCAGATTTTTTTTTTCTGGCGACAATTTATAAAGCATGTGTCAATAAGTATATAAAAGGCTATTTTTCAGACTTAGAGCATACAAGGCAATGAGGACTAGTTCTGACCGAAAACAATTTCAATTGATGAAAACGATTTTATGTTTAATTTTATTGAAATATTCAACATCTACTTACTATAAACTGTAACAAGCAGTAGCTTCATAAAGATGAGAGATGATTAACTATGATTTTGGCACTTGAAGTTTTCACTTTTATTTTTACTTTTTCCTTAACTACTTGAAAGATAGATTGGAAAAGAGAAATGCAGGAAGGGAAAGAACAGATTTGTTTCTTCTTTTCAATATCTAAAACTGAAATAGAGATGTATTTTCTATTGTCTACAATGTTCACATGCTGATATTTTTCCTATGAACAAAGTTCTTGAGATATAAAAAACTAATTTGAGTTGCTATTTCTATGTGCTTGCTTCTGGAATTCACTGAGATTATTAGAATTTTCAGTATGTTCGTTAGACATCTAAAATGAGCATCTACAACAATACTAATTTTTAAAAATGATTTTCAATGATGTTTACATTCCTTATTATAAACAAATACCCTTCAGATAAGTAACATCTCAAGGTGTAACTTTGTTCTTTTGGTTTTAATTTTTTGGGTTTTTTTTTTTTTTTTTTTTTTTGGTCTTGTTGTTTATTATTCTCTGAGAGCTTGACTAAAAAAAAAAAAATCATGTTGATGCAGAGAGAGAGTGAGGAAGCAATTTCTGAGCAGGAGATACTGCCAGGGAATATAGCCCATAACCTTCTATATAGTACTTCTTTTGAACAGATACATTATAAAACTTCTGGAATTGTGCCTGAAAGGAGGGAATAGAATCCCTCTTGAATTCTTTATTCTACAGTGATAATACCAAGAAAAATGTCAGTTACACAAGACACCTAGAGGTAGGACACAAACCTTACTTAATCCCCATTTTTATCCAATTTATGCCAAAGTAAATATTAGGTTTTTATCATGTGTTATTTTACTTCTCCCTCAAATTACTACAAAGTTAGTAAGCATTTATTTTCACATCACAGAAAAATAAATTGAGTCTCTGATAAGTGATGAAATGTGTCTGAGATCACTTCCATCCACTTTTTAAAAATATTGATAAAATTTATTACAGATACCTTCTTGGATCATGTGAGTTGAGAGAAGGTAGAACAGGAAGAGAAACCCCCGTGGATAAAATAGAGGATTCTCTCCCAAATGCAGGGTCCTAAGACAAGGTATGACCCAAAATCAATCCTGTGAGTCTGGTAAACTAATTAATTAAGATGAGAATTTGGATTTCTATTTTGCATACAAAAGAGAAACATTAAATATTTATAATAATAAGAGGTTGAAATAATATTTAAAAGTAAAGAAAAGGTAACGAAACATTGAGAGAATGATTGTTTTTCTTCCTAAGCTAATGCAAAACAAAAAAATAGTTTTATTTTTCATACCTAAGCAGGTTATAAAGGTGAAGTAATGAAGATGCAGGTGTAGGACTCACAGAAATATAAAGGAAGAGGGAAAATACAGATGGATATATCTGAGAGCATTGTAGCTTTCTGTGAATCATTTAACAGCCATCATAAATTGTATTTTCTACAAGTTAAATGCAACGCAAAATGCAAAAATATCCTCCTCTTCTAATATTAATCTAAACAGTATTTTGTAAATGATACCATGATCTCAAGCAACCAAGATTGAAATCTGGATTCGTTTTTAATCTCCAGTCACCAAGGCTATTTTTATTATACCCCTCAAATATTTCTTGTTTTCTATTTCTCCTACCATCAACTCAGAACATGGGTAATCAGTGCACTCTTGCCAGTTTCCTGAATTTCCAGTTGGCCTGTTTCATTGTTCGTTCTAGTCTATATCCCATAATCTTTTGGCTGTAACCTCTGAAATTCTTTTTCCTTTGGTCAGTCACTTTTCTTAAAAGTGCAGTGTCGATATGACACATAGAAAAAAAATCTTAAAATCTCAAAAAAAAATAATCTAATCATAAAGTCAGTAGTTACGATTACCAATTTTCGAGAAACACAAGGAATAGATGAACATGTTATATGCACACACACACACATACACACACAGACAGATACAGTGAGCAAAGCCTAGATGTGGAAACTCCACAGGACAAATGATTAATTTTAGTAAAAAAATTCAAAGCAAAGAAGAGAAAGAGAGAATGAGAGCGAGAGAGCGAGAAAGAGAGATAAGGAATAGCATGAGGAAAGGGAGGAACCATAAACTAAATACCTATAATAAATGAAATTAACCAATTGCTGTGCATAAACCTTACTTGGATTCTGGTTCAAGTAAGTAAACTTAAAAAATGTAAAATAATCTGAATACTCACTGGATATTTATTGATATTCAGAATGTATTATTATTTGTATTAGGGGTCATGTTTAAACATTTATGGCAGAAATCAAAAGATGTATAAAAATATGTAAAATGTGTATCAGACTAATGTAGCAGGGTAAGGGCATCTGTACGAATCTGGATGAATGGTTGTCAAGCATTATTATTCATTAGAGTCACCTGTAGTGTGATTGTAAGCTTCTATCCTTATAGTTTACGAAAGCATCGGAATAGGATGGAGCCTGAAGATTTGCATTTCTGTCAGGTACTTCGGTGATACTGATGCTACTGGTACAGGTACCACATTTTAACTGTCCTTTGACAGATAAAATGATATTGTCGGTGAGTTTATAACTATAGAAGCTGGGAGGCAAGCGTATGGGGTTTCATTAAGTTTTTCTTTCTACTTTTGTGTCTGTAGGAAAATTTTCATGTTTATTAAAGTTGAAAAATATCCAAAACATATTTATAGTGTTAGATAGAGTTCAGGATATTATTTATTTGAAAAAGAGAAGGAGAATAGTGATGGGAAGGGGCGCAACAGTGACTTCTGGATGCCATTATGTTTTATTTTTTAATCTCGGAAATGTTTGTATGGGTTGGTGTGTTCCCTTTGCAGTAATTTACTATTTCTTACGTTATTCTGTTATCCTTTAATAAAATCTCTTTTCGAAGAGAAATTCTATCGTGTTTATCTTTTTGTTGTTGTTGTTCTAACAAGATAGGTTATTTTTTTTTTCCCTGAGATTCAGTGCCTTTGAGGGATATAAGGAAGCACTGCTTAATTGGGGAATATGATTTAAGTTTAGTCTAGCTTTAGAGCTGATAGCATCTCAGAGCAGTGCCCTGCATCTGCAATTTTTTGAGTGAGCATATAAATGCATTTCCATTTGTACAAAAAAAAAAAAGGAAAACAATGAGTATGTCAGCCAGAATAGCATTTCTCTTTTCCCCTTTACAGAAAAATATCTCAAAGGAATTGTTCACTACATTTGTGTTCTCCCATAACCTCTTCTCTTACTCAGTCCTCCCCTCTAGGCACTTGTCCTTATCATTCTACTTAAGTTGCTCTTGTCATAGTTAATAAGTGCTTCCTTACCAATTCTAATGGTTATTTCTCAGTCTTCCCTTAATGAACTACTGCAGCATTTGACTTCTGCATTTGTGCCATCCTTCCTGGAAATACATTTTCTTACTTTTAGGACATTTCTTTGCTCCCTTCTTCCCTCACTAAGTCCATTTTAGGATCGTTTGCATATTTTTCTTATCTTTGTAATCTCTGAAATTTGCAGTGCCCTGGGATTGAGAATCCTAAACCTTTTATTTTCTCTTGGGTTTATCCTGATGGGATATTTTCTCCCATGACTTTAAATTGTATTTATATGCTGATGACTCCAATATGCATATCATTATGACTTCTGGACTCTAGATTCATATATTCAAACACCTACTATGAACATTTCTAAGTATTTGTCTCTGCAGTAATCTCAAAGCATCTGTAGCAAAACAAATTATGATATTTTTAACCTCAAAATTATCCATCCCTCAGTTTTTCATCTTAGTAAATGATACCATCAGCTTTCTTAGGTGTCAAGTCAGAAATCTAGAATTTATCCCTGATTTTTCTCTTTTCATCACTAAAACAACATAATCAACTCTATCAGAAAGTTTTACTCTGATGGATGGAAGAGAATTACTGAAAATGTCCGTAGGCACTCACTCCACATATCCTGGACAATGAGCTACATGGTAATGAGGATTCCTCCTTCTCCAAACAGAAATGGGCTCCAGTGCCTTCCTTCCCTAAACAGAAGGATTGTAATTTTCAACAGCTCCCAAGGTGAACATGTGCTAGAAAGTCGATGTTCCCAAACACCTGTGAAAAGCTGGCAGCCAGTATGGATTTTGTACCATCCAAATAGTTTGTTTCCTCTTTGAAAAAAAGATAACCTCCTATAAGAAGAAACAGGAACACGGGTCGGTTATGAGATGCCTTCACTGGAAAGCAGATTCATTTGATGAGTTCAGCCTTGGCTCCAGAAATTCTATTCAGGTGTTAATTGGGGGATTGTGCCTTGTTTTCCTTCACTGACAGGGCTTTGTAAGTTTCTCCATTAAAGCCTATCTCTTAACCTACGTCATGTAATGTTATAGAATTCTTCCTTTACCCTATTGCTTGAGAGATGGCTAATAACAAGTGACCCTCTTGGCCACCTAAATGGCAGCAACGAAAGATCCCTTCTTGAAAAACACTTGTTAATTCTGCTTCCGTAATATATTTCAAATGTATCTATTTCTTCTCTACAGACAGCATCATGTACCAAATTACTGCCATCTTCTTTCTCTATGATTGCAAGTATTTACTGGTTTCCTTACTTTCAGTTTTATTTCTCTTATATCTGTCAATCCCTCTAGTCCAAGAGATTTTTTCACAGTATAAAAGCAATTTATGCCACTCATCTTTTAAAAATCTCATTAATAATGTCTCATTACTCTTAAAATAAAATCCAGACTTTCTACTGTGACCTAAAATAGCATTAGTTTTCTCTGCTTATATTTCCAATATAGTCTCAGTTTTTCCTCTTATGCTCTATATCTATTCTTAGATTTTGAATAGTTCTTAGAACAAGTTATTCTCTTTACTATTTCTGGGGAGTTCTGGCTTTTTATTGTTATGTAAAAAATTACCACAAAACTGTACTATATCTGAAGAATGCTTCTACTATGAATTTTTGCAGAATAGAACAGGATGGTTCTTTTGCTCCACGTGGCATTGATTGAAGCCCCTTGGTAGTTTTTAGCTGGTGGGTGATGCAGTATAGAGGTCCATGATGGCTTTACTCATATGCCTGGTGCCTAGATGTGGATGGAATAAAGCCTAAGCTCAACTGGGTTCTTATTTGTCTTCATGTTGTCTTAGAGCTTCTTCATCTGGTCATTTTGCTTAGTCTGAACTTTTATATGGCTGCTCAAGGCTCTGTGAGAGTGTCTCAAGAGGCAGAAAGTAGAAACCATCAGTCTCATAGGCCTGGCCCACATGAGGCAGGATAATTAGCCTAGAGAAGACCCTCCACCCACCCCTGCCCTCTAGGATGCGGCTCTGGAATTTTTCCTCAGTCCCTTACTCACTTCTCTCTCTGAGATTATGGAATTTTTCCCTTGTCCCTAACTCAGCCTTCTCCCTGTTTTGATTTCAAGCATGAGATCCCAGCATGAGAAACAAGTCAAAGTCAAGAGACAAGATAGATGGCCTTGGGCCACCTCTTCTCCTCCAGGTGGCATGAGAAACAGGCCAAGACCAGGAGGCAGGCTGGACAGCCTTGGGACATCCTCCACTCTCAAGGAAACAAAAGCCCATGATTCAGACAGCTGGAGCAGACTCTCACTGTGAGCTGCCCACACTTTTCTCTTAAGTGTGTACTTTTGATTTATTAAAACTTGAGCTTTCCTGCTTGCTATTTGTTGTGTCATTGAATTCTTTCTCACAGCATAAGACAAGAATCTGGATACCAGAGGTCTGGGCTGGGTCTCTCTTTGAACTCCCACCCTGTTCTTGTTGAAAGCTTAACCTCTTACACAGTGTTTTCACATTTTTTTCTGTTGTTCCAACGAATGGACTCAACAGAGGTGGGAAAGAGAAGGTGAATCCTCTGTTCTCAATAGAAACCACCGAACAATAAGAATACATGCTCCATTTTCTATAGCAGACTTAGCTTTATGCGAAAAAAAAAACCACCAAAAAACAAAAACAAAAACAAAAATTCTAGCAGATAATCCGAAGATTCTAGCAAATTTACCAATGCTTTGATAATTTACCAATACTATGACTAATGACTTAACTTGGAAAAATTAAAGGTCTTATGAGGTTTTTCTAACTCTCAATAACTTTAAAGCTCTTGTGGTTAGCCAGGAATATAAATACAGCTGCTACTGCCTGAGACCAAAGTAAGCAAAGAAAAAAAAAGGGTCACTTTTAAAGATAAGCAGCTAGTCTCACAAGCTGCACCCTGACTCCGCCTTTTTCCCAGCCTTCTTAAAACTGTCAAGGGCAAATTAAAACTTCAAATCCTCTACAATTATTGTAATTCTGTGTATGTACATGATCACTGATACAAAAAGGAAAATGTATGTTTTTGGTAACAAAAGGTATAAGGTATGGAAATATATTTTAAAGAAAATTAGAAAAATATTTTGTCTTAAAATTGATTATTTCCAAATGAGTAAAAGAAGCAAACTGAAAGGATGAGGAAAGTTATAAAAGGTTTGTGAACAAAAAAAAGAAAAAAAATTATGTATAAACTAAATAAGATTGAAATAAATTTAATTATCGAAAGTAAGCTAATGCAAAATTAATGTTCGGCTTTTTCTCTCTGCTAAATAAGACAATGTTTTTTAAGATTATTGATCTGTTATTGATACTATGGAAAAATTTCTGAGTAGAAAACAAGGATTCTGTGCTTCATCAAAATAATTTTCTGTGTTTTATGTTGTCTTAACCCATCTTCTGAGACTTTTAGAAAATACACAAGCATTGACCAGAAGTCTAATGAAGGTCAGACACTCCTGGCCATACATGTCATAACCCAGACTGCGCCAGATATTTGAAGGAAGCTCTAAAAGTTGGAGGTGGAACCCCAAACCCCTCTGGTGCTAGAGGTCTTCATGGTGTTCGGCGACCAGGACCAGGCAGAGGAGAAAAAGAAAGAGTAGGACAAAGCTTTAAATTTTAGTTGCCATAATGCAGGGATCATCTTGAGGCGATCCAAGAATAGAGAAAGAATCTGGCCTTATTCCAGGGTCAGCCCGTTCAGGCTTTCGGGAGATTTACTAGCATCTATCTCCCATCCCCTGAGGGGCGGTCTCTGCTCTGCCAACACTTTATTAGCCAGTCTGCTCCTGACATCAGGAGAAAACTCCAAAAGCTTTCGTATGGCCCTCAGACTCCAGTGACTCAAGTGTTAGACATGGCTTCTTGAGTCCTCAACAACGGAGAGCAAGCAGGCTGAGGAGGATAAAAGGACCCAGTGAGAGACCAGACAGGCCAAATGACAGGCTCATGTAATGGCAGTTGTCATCTGTACTGCCTCACAACCTCAGGGCCACCCTGTAGGAAACAAAGATCACTCAAAAAGGACAACCAACCCCTACCCCACCCAAGGGCCTTATTTTAACTGGCAGAACACAAGGACACTGGAGCGACCAGTGCCCTCACCCAAGGAAAGAGACCCCCTGGGCCCTGTCCTCAATGCAAAATATCAAGCTACTGGAAGAGGGAATGTCTCCAGCTCTGAAGGGAGGGGGACCCCCAGACTCCTGATGGCCCTATCAGAGGAAGACTGAAGGGGCTTTGGGTTCTTGGTGGCTCCTCACAAAAGACATCTCATGATTAAAGAACCCTGGGTGACTCTTGAAGTAGCGAGCAAACAGATCAATTTTTTTTATTGATACGTGAGTCCCTACTTGGTCCCGACAGATCACTTTGGGCTCTTAGTCTGCAAGACTTATACCATCACAGGAGTAGATTGTTGATCCAAACAAAGATACTTCCCCTCTCCCCTCTGCTGTTACCTCCAAGTCTGCTTCAAAGCCTCCAGAGTGATAATGGCCCTTCTATCATGGTCAAAGTCACCCAATGGCTATCTAAGGCCTTAGGCATCAACTGTCAGCTGCATGCTTCCTGGAGACCACAGTCTTCCAGTAAGGTAGAAAGGTTTAACTATACTCTAAAGAAGATCCTTGACAAATTATACCAAGAAACCTCTGAGACCTGACTCTAGCTTCTCCCTGTAGCCCTCCTAAGATACAGAAGTGCTTTTAAATCCAACTTAAAGTTAAGTCTTTCTGAGATTCTATATGGGATGTCCTTCCTACCCTCCAACATATGTTTTGATTCAGAGGTCCAGGATCAGCTAAAATATATTATCAACTTGAGAAAAGTCCAACAGGCCCTCTGGGAATATGGGAACCTGATCCTTCTCTCTCTGGATACCTCTGAGCATCTCTCAATCATATCTCCTGAAGATTGGGTTCTCCTTAAAACCTAGAGAAAAGGCTCTTAACACCAAAATGGAAAGGATCATATCAGGTTCTCCTCTCCACACCCACTGCAGTAAAGCTACAGGGTCTGCAGCACTGGGTTCATTTATCAAGAATAGAACCTCTCTCCCTGAGCTCTTGCGGGAACACCAGGGCAACTACATCTGCAAGCCTCTAGAGCCGGGGTCCCTGACCCCCCAGACCACAGACCAGTACCAGTCTGTGGCCTGTTAAGAACCAGGATGCACAGCAGGAGGTGAGCAGCTGTGAGTAAGTGAAGCTTCATCTGCATTCGCAGCTGCTCCCCAGCACTAGCATCACCCCCTCAACTCCACCTCACTCAGATCATTAGGCATTAGATCCTCATACGAGCATCTGTTTTTGGTGCCAAAAAGGTTGAAGACCACTTCTCTAGAGGACCTGAGACTATTCTTCAAAAATCAGAAGCAGGGGATCGTCTACACAAGATAAGTAGTTAACTGACTGAAGGGCTCGTCAAGATCCTGTTTCTTCTATTCCTGCTTGGACTTCTTTATGGCCCTATCCTTCTTTTTACCTGTGCCCCCGCAGGCCCTCCTCTCAGTGAGTACCTAGATTTCAGTCATACTCTGAACTCTAGCTTGTCTCCTTCTACCACACTTGACTTATTCTTCCTGGTCAGTCTTATCCTCCTTTCTGGACTACGTTCATGACCAAATAACTCTATCAATATGATCTTAATCTTATTAATTCTAATCTATACTCAGCTTCTCTGAGGAAAATGGGAACCCAATGCTTTTGTAAACTTTTCTAACATCAAAGCAAAGGAAAACAGTCTCTTTAATTGCAAGATCTGTCACCTACACCATCAAGTGTGCCCACCCCGCCCCCCGCCCGATGGCCTATGTTTTACTCTACTTCTAATCTTCTTGTTAAATTTCTCTCCACCAGATTACAACAGCTGCACCTGAAGATGATCCTGCCATAGGCATTTAAGCCTGTCCTTCAACTGAGACTTTCCTGGAGGGAAATCTGGACACCCTAGGTCAGGTAGGCAGAGATTTTCGGTCCCAGGCTAGGTAGAAATAGAGCCCTGTTTCAGCCTAAAGTAGCTATGGAAGCTCAACCTCTAGTCTCTCAACACCCCATATGATAATGGATCCAAAAATCTCTCAGGGGGGATTCATGAGGCAGGATAGTTAGCCTAAGGAAGACTGCCCTTTCTCCTATCCCCCCCACCTCCAGGATGCTGCTCTGAAATTTTTCCTTAGTCTCTTACTCAGTCTTTTTCCTTTGGCTCTGGAATTTCTCCCTTGTCCCTAACTCAGCCCTCTCCAGGTTTTGATTTCAAGTGAGACCCCAGCATGAGAAAAAGCCAAGGCCAGGAGACAAGTTAGATGGCCTTGGGCCACCTTCTCCACTCTAGATGGCATGGGAAACAGGCCAAGACCTGTAAGCAGGCTGAATAAACTTGGGACACCCTCACCCTAAGAAAACAAAAGCCCGTAATTCAGATTGGGGCAGACTCTCACTGTGAGCTGCACACACATTTTTCTCTTAAGCGTATACTTTTGATTTAATAAGACTTGCACTTTCCTGCTTGCTGTTTGTTATGGCTTTGAATTCCTTTGTGTGGCATAAGACAAGAACCTGGATACCAGAGCTCTGGGCTGGGGTCTCTCTTTGGACTCCCACCCTGTCGAACTCTCCGGCAACACATATACTGGCCAGGATCGCTTCTGATATTTTAATGGTCAAAGCAGTCCCATAATCTGCCCAAATTCAAGGTGTGGGGGAAAAAATAAAACCTTTCTCATTGTCAATAGTATTAAAGAATTTAGGTCATCTTCAATTTTCCATATAGGACCTTGTGTTTCTGATTTGTTGCCTAGAATCCTCTCACTAGATTGACTTCATCACTTCAAAATTACCTAAAATGTTGATGCCTTGGATTAAAATTATTTGTTATACCTATCGAAAGTAGAATCTTCCAAAATTATTTATTATGACAATGTCCTATTTATTGACTTCAGATTTCTCAGTATTCTGAATTAATTTTCTTCTTTGCTTGCATTATTCATAGTCTTCTCTACTAAATTTAATTGCCACACTAAACATAACTTTACCTATCTTGTTCACATTTTTTTTCTCTAGTTTCTAGCACTTAATTTAACACAAGATAGGCACTCAATATATATATTTTTTCAATGTTAAGAACAGTGAGCTCTAGAATAGGAAATGAATTTCCTGAATATAGAAGATGATATAGTGGCAGATTCAAGACAGCAGCTATCAAAGAAAACTAACACTGGACAGGGTAAACAGGCAATGAAGACTTTATTTAAAATGACTGCAACAAAAGAGAGAGATGACTCAACTCTGCTGAAACAAAAGACTGAGGAGTTTTTAAGCAATAAAATGCGCTAGTAGAAAAGTAATGGAAGACAGGTGGGGGCTGGTTGATGTGAGTAGGCTATTTGTGTTTGTTAATTGATGCTTATTGAAGTTAGGCTTTGACCTTTCCACAGAAATTGGGAGATAAGAATGCTATCTTTTTTTATATTACATTTCAAAGGGATGGCTATGGAGTGCTTGAAAAGACATGCCTATATCCTTGATCTTAAAATTGACATTAAGCTGGGAGATTTCACCTCAAAGAGGCAGAGAAAGTATTTGCAATTACAATTTTTCCAAAGTAAATTCTTTAAGAAAAAGGCGACCACAGTCCTATATCTAGGAAGAAACCTGTCTAAAATTGAGTCACACCGAGGAGAATGTTAAGATCTTTTTCCATCTCCTAACCATTGGTACAGTTAGAATCTACTTAAATACCTTTTTGGCATCCACCCAAAAAGTAAAGCATTTAAAACTATAAATAGAGAAGATATATAATTTTTAAAAGTATAATTACTTTATTATTTAATAGATGTGCAATTTCCCAATATAATAATAAATATAAAATATACTAGCAAATAGATAAGCATAGACTGGCACAGTCTATGTTTATCTTCAAAAAGAAACACAATTCATGATGAGAAAAAAGCTTGACAAAGTCATGGTAGAGCACCTTAGCATATCTTGAAAGTTCATGTGTATATTGCATTGTGTTCACCAGAAACCTGTATGATTTTGTTAACCAATGTCACATCAATAATTTTAATAATAAATAAATGAACCATCTAAACTTCAAAATAATGATACTTCTTTTCTTAGCCAAGACTAAAAAATATAATGGAAATAAATCAGTTGGGGGAAATTTATAAATATGTAGAGAGATATTTAGATGTTTCCATTAACTATGCTATTCTTTTAAGTCTATTAGATGTTTAATTACAAAAAGAAGCTACAGGAATTTCTTAAGCAATAGAAGCACACAAATTCCAGAGAACAAGATTATCAAGATTCGTAATAGTCAGCATGCTATGTGAATTTTTAACAGAGGATCTAACTTAATCCAATGATATCAAGCAAAATTTACTTTAAGAAATATTTTTAATTTACTTATTAATTAATTCATTCACTCACTTATTCATTGAACAAATATCTGTTTAATCACTACTTTATTCCAAATACCACTCTAAGTTTTAGAGATAAAGCAATGAATGAAACATTCAGTAATTTTGCTCTGATGGAGCAAATATATAAATATATGAGATAATAACAAAGAAGAAAATTAAAGGCAGAGTTTAATATAATACTTGGAGAGAGATTAGAGAAGCTAAGGCAAATAAGGAATTTATGAGAAAAAGTTTCCAGTCAGAAGTTACTATCATATGCACTGTACCTGAGGTAAGGATAACATGTAAATATCAGGAAATGGTATTGCTGAGTCAGATTACAGATGGATGGGGACTACTGTAAGAGAAAGTCAAAAAAGAAGATGAGTTACATCATTCCAAGTCTTATAGAATGCTTCACTTTATCTTAATGAAATCAAAACTACCAAAATGTCCTAAAAATGAAAAAGACATTAATTTAAAAAATATATAAATTTCTGTTAACAGAAACTACTTGCTGTTTAACTTATGAATCTTGAATTGACAATGAGTTGGGAGTTAGAACCACTTATGTTTTCTCCTTTTTGAAAATGTACCAGTTGTTAATTTGAGCATAAGCCAGATATATGCATTCCTTTGTCAGGGTGAAGTATTATGAGCTCTAATGCCTTCTCTACATGAAGTGTGTTAATTTAGAAACTTGAAGTAAGCCTACTATGAACCTCCAATTATGTGGTTTAATCAGAAATATATTTTTGATAACATACCAATTATGATATTTTTTTATTCATTATAAAATCAAGGTTAATACTTAATCTATTTGGTGAAATAGATAAGTAGTAGCAAAGAAACCTGGGAGAGGTGTGTTTGTGTAGCTAATTAATTTGTTGTTTTTTTATTTATTTATTCTTACTCTGGCAGAGGTAAGAGGATGAGTTGAAAAAACAAAGGAATTTGTTGAATGAGAAAAATAAACTTGCAATAATACAAAATGTCTTCAAACTGACACTGATATCACCTTTCAAGCTGCCTGGTAACTCATATATCCATACCACATATGTGGTGTTATTCATGGGACATCTGACATCTACTTTGTAGGGAAGGAAAGTTAATCTCGCAGCCAATTAATACCACCAGCCTCTGCTGGAATTAACAGGGTGAAAGACTCTCTGCTTTTCGCAGTGGCTAAATTTATTTTCGAATTTTAAATCTCTCCTTTAGGGAACTTTAAAACTATGACCAAAAAAACCGTTGAAATTCCAATATTTTCTAATAATGCACTATTTGATTTATTATGTCAATAAAATTTTATAGGATTTACGCTGAGATGTAAGGGAGTCCATTTAAATGTTAAAAACCCATTTTTGATGTACATAAAAGCTATAGGATTTATTTTACAATGTGTGGGGCCATTTATGATGAGTCAATTTACAATTGCTACAATTGCATTAGCAGCAAACTATTGCTGTTGTTAGTCTTTAAATCTATTGCTACTGGGACTGTTCCTCAATCTCCAGTCCTTGAGTACATCAAATTCTAGATATTTATTTTCCTTTTTATTTTATAAAAATTAATTACAAGACTACTTTTTAGTAAAGTTTTATATTTATAGAACGATTGAACAGATAGTACACAGGATTTCATATTCCTCCCTATCTACTCCTCCTCCCATCCCAGATATCTTCTATTATTTGCATTTTGCATCAATGGGTACATTTGTTAAAAGTAATGAACTAACATCAATATATTATTATTAACTATAGACCATAGTGATGAAATGAGATTCACTCTTTGTGGTATACAACTCTATGTGTTTTGGCATAATATTCAACATTAAAGGTTTATTCAGAATAGTTTCACTTCCATAAAAATCTCCTGTTTTTCACTATTCATACTTTCCCCCTACTCTCTGCAAACCGCTACTCTTCTCAACTCTCTATGGTTTTACCTTTTCCAAAATGTAATATAGTTGAACTCATAGATTATGTAGCCTTTTTAGACTGGCTTCTTTCATTTAGAAATAGATATTTAACATTTCTCCACATATTTCTGTGGCTTGATAGCCCATTTTTAAAAATTATTGAATAATATTTAATTTTTCTAAATGAAGGAGACATTGATAAAAATATCAATTATACAATTGTGTGTTTTTTTTTTTTAAGGAAAAAAACATCTAGAAGCTCGTTCACTGTTGCTACTTTGGTTGACTCTCAACTGCAGAGTTGAGTGATTCCACAGGTAAGGTAAGAAATAAGGCTGAAAGGAATAATATAATCGATAGGATCAAAGTGATAAGCAGAAAGAAAAAGAGAATGAGTGAGAACCTAGAGAAGCAGGAAGTTAATTATAGAGAAGCTTGAGGTACAAAGATAGATGGTAGAAGTCATTATAATATCTTAAGACCAGTATCCCTGATGACAAAAGTAGAGATGTGAGGCCAGGTTGGGGAAAGAGGGCTCTCAGAGAAACCACAAAATAAGCCTGGTGAAGGAGAGAAGGGTGAGGTGGAAAACAGAAAAAGAAAACTTGATAAACTATGTTAACAACAGTGTGTGCTTGAAGGCAGAGTATAACTTTAATTATTCTGCTTGTTTTGCTTTAATAATTCAACCTCTTTAGGCTTAATGTTTATTCTATGCATAAATCTTATGTATGCCCCCAAATTAGAGAAAATGGACTGGAGGAAAAGTTGGTCAGTTTTTGCTATTTTATATTTATTGCATTTAGTGATGACTCTTTTGCTCTCTTGAGAAAAAAGAGAAGGAACTTGAATTAAATTAATAAAATATCATTATCTATATGCTTAGGGAGCAACAAACAGAAAAAAATCACTAGGAGAAATGAGGAAATGGGAGGAACTGAACAAACACGATGCATTTCCACTGCCTACATTTCGGGAATGGCTGGAGGGTAGGGCAGAATCAAAGGCAGCAGAATGAGCTCCCTTGCTGAAAGGCTGCCTTGTCCTTACGGTCCTTGGGGTAGTGAGTTTGGGGATTTAGGGGCTGATCAAGGAAAAATATATCACCATGTGGTAGTAGTAATATATAATGAGCTTTATTTGAGTGATGATTTGACAAGACTGCATGGAAGGGGAGGTCTGTCATATCATGGGAACTTCCAGAGACAACACAGAAAGTGAAAAGGGCTAGGGAGCTTCTGAGAGAAAGAAGAATTAGAGAGGGGGCTTATGTGTCTAGGTGATATCACTCAGGAGCAAAGTGGGGAATGTCTGGGTCAGAGAGCTCTGAAAGGCAGCAGTGGCTTGGAGGCCAAGTTTATCTTATTTATGGCTAACAAATGTTGGGTGCAGTTTTGTGGGTTATGCAAAGCAAGCAGGCACTAAATGGCTAAAATATGCATATTGGGGCTATGTTTAAAGCAATTGGAGGTATAAAAATTTGAGTCTGGAACCAGTGGGTTTTGAGCTAACATCCAAGCCTGTTCTGAGGAAGCAACCAGCATAGGGCCAGTGTATAGGGGGCATCTTTAACCCATTGTAAAACACAAGGTCATTATGATACATGCAAACCCTTAGCTACATTCTACTTTCCTTTATCTAGTATATAGGACAGGTGACTAAGAGTTTCTTGCTCAGAGCTTCTTCCTGTGTACAATGTTTATTTCTAACATTTAGTATTACAGACCTTTATGAATCTGGTCTGATTATAGTCAGATAGATGAGAGACTAAGATAGATAGATAGATAGATAGATAGATAGATAGATAGATAGATAGATAGATAGATAGATAGTCAGACAAATAAGTAGGTTATACCTTGTAAATTTCACATAACCTGGTGAAGATTCATTGATTGCAATAATTTCTGGCTTAAAATTCAATTTCATATAGATTTTTGTCCCTCTCACTGGAGTAGATTCTAGCACGGAAGTTTACTTAAACTGCTGCGTTATCATGGACTGTGTGCTCACTTCTCAGTCCTGATCAGAAGTGCCCCAAACTAATTTACCTGCCATCAAGTAAGTAAAAACGATTCAAATATAAGTAATTTGAGCTATAGAATTTTTTTTTTCAAAGTTTGTTTTGTTGTACATATGTGTTTGTGACTTGTGACATGATCTACACTATTTATTTTATATCCTGCCTTTGCTCCCAGCTTCCTCTTCCGAGGATGCCTGGCTCCTTCCTCTGCCTCCCCCAAAGTGCCTCTGGCTAATCTATATGTCTCCATGAAACCTCCTCTGCTTATCCAGCTGCAGAGAAACCCACCTTTCGAGTTCCTAGAGAAAAAATTAGTTATAACCTTTACTTGTTACTTTTTATCTATCATCTACTATCGTCAGACAAGACAGTGTCTATTTTGTCTTCCTCTGCAACATCTATTCATTCAAATATATACATTGAATGCCTACATGTGTCAAACACTGTCTTATGCCCTGGGAATAGAGCAGAATGGAAGAAAAACAAAAATCTCTTCCTTCTTGGAGCTTATATTTTAATGTGACAGGAAGACAATGAACATAAGTAATTATATGCAGTACGTTAGATAGAGATACATGTTAAGGAGAAAAGAAATAAACACTAAAGGAGAACACAGAGGTATCAGAGAGAGAGATAAAATTTTTAAATGTGATGACTAGAGAGGGATTCACTGAGAAGTGAAATTGAAGTGAGGGTGCATGTCATGTGGGTAACTTGGGGAATGCCACATCAGATACAGGGAATAGTAAGTTCAAAGTCCTGTAACTGAGCTGAGTTTTTGAGAAACAACAAAACCAGTGTGCAGAGTGAGCAAGTAAGAAAATACTTAAAATACAGGCTATAAAATCAGAAAAGCACACTTATAGGGGATGAGGGAAGGCAGATCATGCGGAGAGGAGAAAGATCATGTAAGGGATTTTAGGTCAGAACACAGATATGCATTTCTTATTTTGAGTGAGTTGGGAAAACAAAAAGAATTTTGAACAAAACAGCATTATAATTTGATTCCTGTTTATTTTTTAAACCCCACTCTGCTAGATAGAGAATGTAAGTGGAGAAAAACAGAAGACCTGGTTGGAGACTATTGCAATAATCAAGGTAAAAGATGAAGATACACCGGGCCAGAGAAGCAGCATAAAGCCGTGAAACAAGCTTAGGTTTTAGATAGATTGTGTATTTGAGATACACATTCAACAGGATTGAATGGTAAATTGTATGAGGTATGAAAGAAGGCAGAGAATTAAGAATAAGACCAAAATTTTTCACCTGAGCAAACAGAAGCATCTTTTGTTCTCATTTTTTAACCTCTTCTTAAATTATCCAGCACATTTCATACTCCCATTAGAACAGTGTTGTTGCCAGTTCAAAGTCAATAAGTCTGTCTGAACCCACACTGCCTATTGTCTCTCCTCTTACTGGCAGAACACTTGAAACCTTAAATTCAGCCCATCTAATTTAAACCATGTGATTTTATCCTCCAAATTAGAAACGGAACATGTCCATTTGGCCTCTGCCTTCAGCCTGATCTCCATCCCTTTAGCCAAGACACATTCAGTACAGATGTTTGGTATAGAGATCTAATTTCTGTCCAGCCTCTGCCCTCTGCAAGTAGCTCCCAAATAGGCCATGGTTAGCAACAAGTACTCTCAGTTTTCAGGAAGAATGGAATTAGGAAGAAATAGATAGTGAAGATAAAGTATAAGAATCAAAGGACTTTTTTTTTTTTTTTAATCTCTTTTTCAGTAACTGTTAAGTCTGAAAACTCCCATCTGAAGTTGCTATACTTGGGATGTGTGAACAATGAAAGACAGTAATAGTATCCTTGCAAACCAGACTGATTTATTTTTTGTCCACCAAAAAAAAAAAAAAAGATTTCCTTGCATATTCTCACTTCATCGCTTCTGCTAAATTTTTCCTCTGCTTCTGTGCAAGCACTGCTCATCTTCCAAGACTCAGCTCAAGCTTCCTCCCTTCATTGAAAAATCCCCTCCGAATGGCAATAATTTTTCTTCTCAAAGTTTTATAGGACTCCTCCCCTAGAGAACTTCTTTGGCAGTCTCCCACGCTGCTTAATGTTAGTTACTTTTCTATGTGAGTATATGTCCGGCTTCCCCATGTTTTATAATGTGTTGCATAGGAGCAGGAGATTTGATTACTCCATTGTACTGTGCACACAATGACCAGGCACTATGGATAGAAATATTTTATTTCTTTGTCTCACCAATTTCCTTCAGTTAAGTTTTTGAGCTTTTGTTTGCTTGTTTGGTTGGTTGATTCAAGGTTGTGAAGCAGAAAAAGTCAATTCGTATTTTCCTTTTTCCCAGAGAATAATCATGCCTTCCTCCCTGTGTCCAGCTAAGGGAGCCCTCATTGCAGTTGCTCCACTCAATTGAAAATCCATCTGATACAATTTGACTATTAAACAATGGAATTAATAAATATTAAAAGTGAAAGTAAACTTGGGGGATGGATATCTTATCTGTGAAATTTCTTTAATTGCACTGTTCAATTCAGTAGCCACTGGTCATATGTAACTATTGAAATATGACTAAGCTGTATTTCAAGGGTAAGTAAAAATCACATGAAATTTCGAATAGTATAAAAATGTAAAAATTTCCATTTTTAATAGATTCCATGTTGTAATGATAATATTTTGGATACATTGGATTAAATAAAATATATTATTTAATTAATTCTTACTTTTAAAATCCCTTTTTAATGAAACTACTAGAAAATTTATAATTATATAAATAGTCTGCATTTCTGTTTCACATTTTGTTTCCTTGGCACAGTGCTATTCTATAATATGCATTGTAGACTGAATACTTGCAATGACAGAGTGCCCACTGTTTATCTAAGCAATGTTGCACCCACTCCTCATTGTTAATTAAGTAACTCCAGTACTTAAATATCTTTTTGTTATTGTGAGCAAATCTGCTTTCTTAAAATTCAACTTCATAGTATTAACAATGCTCTCACCACTCCCCCAAATCAGCTAAACTTTTCAAATATGCCAGGTTCATTCAACTTGTATAACATATTCACTTCATCTACATCGATATAATAAATGTGCAAGACATTATATTTATATATTTACCTGGTGGTTTAGAATAACTTTTGTTTGAACTTCTGGAACTTATTTAGGCTAATAGGTGAAGTTTTAGGGGTAAATGAATCATAGAGTGTCTGCCCAGTTTAAACAGGGGCCTTGCACTTGTCTGGCCACTAGATTGGAGTCTGCACACAGCTTTCTCTAACCTTCTGTTATTTCTCTCACATTCCTCCGTGTGCACTGTTGAAATCCTTGGAACACCTTTTACATTAGCAGCAAAGGCAAAAAACAGCCTTTGAAAGTATTTCTTTTGCATGACAAATCCTCTCAATTATGGAGGATGTAACAAAAGTACTGTGGAAGAACAGGGAAAGACCAATTTAATTAATAAAAAAGATCAGCAGCTCATATTCAACCAACAGGGTTTCTTCCAACCCTGTTCCATCACATTAACCCTCTTCAAAATTACTACCTGGAAGTGCCTGGAGTGAATATTGACTTTAACATTATTTTCTTCCAATGTTATGGGAATAGCACAGACACCAAGACCTTCATGTACACTTTTCTGAAGGCAGAATTGCTCACTGAACCTTAGGTCTGACAGTCACAGTGCATCTTGCTTGGTTATAAACCTGAAATACAAAAACTTGACAATTTTTGCTGCTATTAGAAGATAGAACAGGATATGAGAAATACTTTTCTCTGTATTTAAGGGGAAGCATATGATTTGACATGATCATTGCCTATGTGTTCAGAAGTGTGTTACATCCTGCTCCAATCCTGAGAGAAGTTTAATCTTTTTCAGGAGTTATCCCATCCATCTGGTATAAGAAGCAAGTCCTAACCCCAGCTAAAAAAGATAAAGCTAATAATTTGAGTGGTGATATAAAGCTTCAAGTATTATAAGAAAAACAATTACAATGGTTGAAAATCCTGTACATTTGAAGGTGTATTTTGAGGTAATATTATGATTTTCTATACATAATTTATTTTTGTCCATCTCTATTATTATTATAAATAACTTTGGTGTTGTTATTAATATTATTATATCAAACTTTAATCACAAACATATCGACAGTAAGAAAATCCAACCACAAACATACTGAGAGTAGGAAAAGGTAACCAAGTTAATGTGTGATAGAATTGGGCTGTATTAGATTATCTCTACGATCGTACTTTTTAAATGTGCCTCATGGGACTGCTACTTATATTTTTGATTTATTACTTTTCAATGAAATATGCACTACTTACAAAGGCAGTAGAAGGATGAAAAAAGAAGCCACCTCTCTCTGGTGAATATAACAAGTAGGATTTGTTTATTAAATTGTTTTCCAGATTCAAAAACAGAAACTGGAACTTAAAAGGATGGAACTGAGGATGGTTAAATATGAGGCGGCATTCAAGGGGTGAAGGACTTTCATGTGAGACTATGAGGGCACTTTTTGTCTGAGGGAGAGTGAAGACATGGAAAAAGAGAAATATGATTCATCAGACGTAAGTGTGGCCTAAGATTGACCTTTATCAAAAACATGTCAATTTAGATGTGAAATTTTCCATTAAACCCAGGGTAAAGAAACACTTTTTTAGAGGAGGGGTGCTGTCATGAGATTTTGGAGAACTGATATTTGTTTCATCTAATAGTTCAAAGGTAATGGGCAAAATACCTCCTTTCTTTTGATTTCATTGACGTAATATGGCAAATAATAATGTTGACATGGTAATCAAAGGGCTGTGTGAAAGTAGTTGGGAAAAATTATTTTATTAAGGGATCAGTTTTTTTCACAGTAGGAGTTTTTGAGGCCTTTTTTAATTTGTGGAACACTTCATGCACAAGGCTATACCTGGTTCCTATTTAGTTCAAGCAGATAGAAAACTGAATTAGAGGAGTTATTTTAGAAACCTGTGTTCTATAGCCAGTGACGATACCAAGTCAAGTGTGGCATATCTGAAAAGTGTGTCCTATAGCAAGCAGCTTAATGTCACTAAAATGTGGTTGAAGATGCTGGAGCCGAAACCCCTAACGCAAAGAGACAGGAGGCTGTGCACAACTCAGGTATACACTGTCTCCTGCATGAAGCAGTGCCACAGCTAATTCTAGTTCCTAAATGTGACCATAAATTCTTGTGATTCCGTTGAAGAGAAATTAAAAGCAAAGAAACATTGTTATCTGTGTAAAAGTAAAGATATTTGAAAGAAATCAGTGCTGTCGTAAAAATTATAGCTGGAACTAGGCAGCCAGTGTCATCTTTTCCATTCTGCTAGTATTTAGAGCAGATTGACATGAAATGCTCATCAGTGTGCTGTATGCACAGCATCACTTAACAATAATCACACACAACAGGAATGAATGAACACAGGTGTTTGGGGAGGAGACAAAGAGTAGGACAGATTCTCAAAGGGAACTGTGTTGTGAATAGGCTCCACAGTTATCTGTAGGAAGTGTATATCCGGGTGAAAATAACTACATATATCCTTCCTTCCCTCCTTATTAGTATTATTTTAATAAGCCAAACCTACTACATGTCAATCCTAACATCCATGCATGTATAACTATATATGCCAGCAAAAAATAAAGTCAGATACTGTCTCTAGTTCGTGTTACTCCAAAACCTCATACATATTTTTTTCTTTATAATCCACATCCTTAAAATTTCTTCCTAAAATGTCCACCCAGCTCTCCATGAAAGTGAGTATAAGATAAAAAGTGAGTCTCATTTTTAACTTGATGGAAGAAGAAATGGAATGCTAAGATATTGAATTATTTATCACATGTTTTGTATTACAGGCTGTCGTTATCAGAAACCAGTGTAGATATCAGACCATACCAGCAAGCAGTCTATATCCCTACAAAATTGGTTCCTGGTACAATATCCTCGTTCCAAATTTCCTGAACTCTAGGGACACCTGCATTTGCTGCCAACTAGATTATTATATGAGAAAAGGGCTCAAGTCAGATCATCAGATATTTTCTGACATATCACCTATCTTTGGATTGAGTCTCCCAATTAATATATTCTTATATTCAGCATTACTCATATTTCAATAAATGTTTTAAACATTAAAGATAAGTCAAGGACAAGACAGAAATTGACCCTATCCATATCAATTTTATGTTCTAGTGGGAGATATGAAATCACATACATACGTACATGTCAGAATGGTAAGTAGTATAAAGAAAAATGAAGTAGGCTGGGGCATGACAAAGTGCTACTTCAGACAGGGGGCAAGGGGAATTTTTCTTGAGCAGAGAGACATAAGAGAAATGAGAAAATGAGCAATGTGAGGAACACAGGCAAAGAAAACTCTGAATGAAAGTTCCTGAGTTAGAAGCAAGCTTGGCTTGTTTAAGGAACCACAAAAAACCAAAGGGACTAGAGTTACATAAGCAAGGAAGAAAATTCTAGGGGAGTAATTCAGAAAGACATGCCAGAAGTAGGCCATGTAGGAGAGTGGTGTTCAATTCTGGGAAACTGTGAAAAAATGAATACTCAGGCTGTTCCCCCAGAGATTCTGATTTATTTGGTCTTATACATCTTGGCCATAGGTACATTATCAAAGCAGTTCAGGTGATCTTAATGTAAATCTAAGTTTGAGAAAAGTTGAATTAGGGCGTAAACCTTTCTCCTATCTCCCATCCCTCCCTCCACATCCCCAGAATGTGGCTAAAACTCTGTGGCTTTTGAATGAGAGCAGGAAAAGATCTGATTCATCCCACCCCATCCCACTCCCCCGCCCCTCCACATCCCCAGAATGTGGCAAAAACTCTGTGGCTTTTGAATGAGAGCAAGAAAAGATCTGATTTATCTTCTGGCTGGAAATTTTTGGAAAGTTTGGCAAAACTGCAAATAGCAAAAAGATAATCTTGTGAAAACTGAAAATAATCCTGGAAATGGTTGAATTTACTCTTTAAGTTTTTACAGTATACATTGTTCAGAAAGCAGTAAACAAGAAAAAAAATTCACCATGGACCACTATGTTTGTTGGAAGAGATGGCAGAGAAAATTTATTTCTCAAAATACTGGCTAATAATATAATTCATTTCATCTTCTTCAACTTAGATTTAAATGGAATGATTTCTTTATTCATTGATGATAACTGTTGTTGCTATAGGCATTATTTGAACTTTTTGTAGAATAAATTAAGAATTATAATTCAGGCATTAACTTGTTTTTAATTAATTACACATTTATTTATACTAACATAAGAGACCCATGGAAAATTATCTCCCACAGCCACACAATTAACTCTAGACAATCATTCATTAATATACATCTAGGGAGAAAATGAAACCAAAATACGATTCCCTCCAATTTGCATTTAAGTTCCCAAATTTAATGTCTCTGAACCCCTCTTCTCAATTTTAGTTCCTTTTCTCAGACAAGAGAGTCTCATTTAGACCTAATCTTGATTACTTCATTACTTGAGCATGTTGGGTCTCCTTCCAGTGTAGCAAATTGAGCTAACTCAGCACTCCTCAGTGCTTATATTGAATAATAGATAGCCTACAGAACAGAATTAATAAATGTGTCTTAATCAATGATTATTTTCTGATGGAGTTTGGACATCTCTCCTTCATATGTAATGGTTGCCATGAAGAAAGAATAGTTCCTGGAAGGTTGTGCTTGATAATGATCTCTTTGAATGGCAGATCCACATGATCAAGATTGAAAAATGCAAGAAGTTTAATTCATTTGACTTTAACTTACCAGATCTGACAGGTAGAAGGAGAAAACTCTAGGTCACCTCACTAGCAATACAAAATCTACATGGCCCACATTGCTGTTGTTGGCCAGGACCCATGGCAAAGGCAAATTTACTGTTGTTGGCAGAAAGGAAGGAAGCAGAGGCAAGGGATAATTGCATTCCATTCACAAGAAGTTCATATGGGCTTATGAACTCCTTTCTCAGTAAATGGTACTTTAAATGCTTCTTTCTCCTCGTGAATCTATAAGTTGAAAATGTGTATTATTGGCAGCTCTGGTCTACAGATCCTAACTATGGTTCTTTACTTCCTATAGATATTTTTCAAAAACTTTTAAAACCTTCCACATTTTATCTTCCATTTTTTCCTTATTTTCTTTGTGTGAAGTGCTAAAATGAACACGAGTTCAAGGCAGAATATGCTCTCTGAGCAGGGTCCTTAAAAAGATACATGTAAGTCCTCTCTACTGATCAGTGGTCTTGTCAAATCTTTTCACAGCTCATGAAACTGCACACTATGACTCAGGGATTTAAAGGTATGTTTCCCCATTTATTTGTATCTATTTTTTGTTTTAAAAATGTGAATGGCTTTTTGGATCAAATAACTATTTATAAATATTATTTAAATTTACTTTTTTAATTCCTCTATTCTCTTATCTATTTGTGCATCTATGTATTCTACTTATTATCTATCTATCATTTATTATCTATCTATCTATCTATCTATCTATCTATCTATATCTATCTATCTATTAATATTTTCAGGCCCACTTATTCTATCTGATCCAAAATTAAATAGAAATTGACTAAAACATTTTTAAATAAGGTAGATATTAAGGCATATATATTTCTTGTTTCAAAAAATAAATTTCTAGCCTAGACATTTATCTGAAGATCTTAAGCTCTCAACCAGTTTCCCTCTATATTTTAAAACTAGATAGATATTTATCTTGATAGATATGTAGATAGATATGTAGATGATAGATAGATAATAGATAGATGATAGATTTTTTTCTATTATTGTGTGTTCTAACTAGCAATTATCAATTTATTTCTCAACATTAGCTGTTGTAAAACTTGAACTCATTCTGTATCTCATCTCAAGAAGTCACTTATTTACTGCATAATCAAGATAAATCCTTTATTCAACCCCCTCCCCCACCACACACACATTTTATTTTGGATATAATTTCAAGGAAAAACTTTTTGTGCTCCTGATTTATCAAACTTGCTCTTTTGTGCTCCAGAACTAAATCAGGGCATCGGGAAGAGTAGGATGTCTCAGATACATGTCATATTAACTACCCTTATTTTCTATTTTTTATCATTGTTAATTCTCCCTTTTTTTCAATCCCCTGAGTTAAGAATTTAGCCCTTTTAAGTCTCCTTCTCATCCTTCCCATTTTTCTCAAGATAAGAAAACACTCCCAACTAAAATAACAAGCCAGGTTCAGTAGATTCTATCTTGTGTCTAAGACATTTTTGTATTTTGCAGCCTAAGCATATGCTAAATGTCATCTGCTTTTGTTTTCTGTGTAATTTCTGATGGCTCAGCAAAGAAGGTAGGGAGAAGTCATAAAAATTACAAAGAAGTGAGGGGCTTCCACAATGGACTGGCATTTATTTCTTCTCAAGATACCTAAATTTAAATTAACTCACCTTGCTGCCATAACCACTAATTTTTTTCAAATTCTTTCATTTGGCCTATCTGACAATTTCAGGATTCTTTCTGAGATATTGCAATGTCATATGAACTGTTACATTGTTCTTGTTAAATAAATAAATCAGTCACCCCACCTTCTCATGTGTGGTCTCACCATGAGGCACCCTCACACTAATAGATAGTAGAGAGTATCATGCCGAAATTTGGAACGCTTGTCTCTATTGATTAGATCCTAGAAATGAGCATAGTTAAATACCAACCTAGGTTCTCCTATTCCAATAATAACAATCCCATAATCATTTAAACTACTCCCACTCTCCCCTCAAAACAGCTGACAGAACTATCTGAACCAATATATATCAACTAAAAGCGAACTGAGAATGTCAAGCCTCCTAAACAGGAATGTAGTATATCTTTACTTTTTTTTTTCTTTTTTAAAAATCTATTTATTTAAATTAGATTCAAGTATACAGAACATTGGTTAGGCATCTATATAGTTCATAAAATGATCCCCTCAATTGCTCTCTCCTTCACCTGGCCCTCCACCTAGCCATCTTATTAATGCTAACTGCATTCCCTCTGCCATGTTCCCCATCTCCGTGACCATCTATTAACTACTAATTTGTATTTCTTTAACCCTTCACCCCATTCTTCCAGCCCTCCCAATCCTCCTCCCCTCAACTGTCACCAAATTGTCCACTATATTTGTGAGTCTGTTTTTGATTAGTTTGTTCTTTTTGTTCCTTAGATTCCGCATATAAGTGAAGTCATATGGTGTTTATCTCTCTCTGTCTGACTTATTTCACTCAGCATAATAACCTCTAGGTCCATCCATGTTCATAAAGATCTATGCACCCCAATATTCATGGAAGCACAATTTAAAATAACCAAGATATGGAAGCAGCAACCTAGAATATCTTTTCTACCCATACTATACCTCCTTCCTTTCCTTCTCCTCCTCCCTTTTCGGAATGGTTGTAATTCTTCCCTTCTCCACAAAACTGAAATACAGAAACAGGGACCTAAAAGTTTAGCAGTATGGTCACGAATGTCATCAGTCTACAAATTGAAAGTGGTTTTCCTGGCATTTTCTCTGTTTTGATATCTCTTAACAACATTCTACCTAGGACAGGCCCCGTAATTAGCAGGGCCCATTGCAAAATAAAAAAGCAGGGCTTCTTGTTCAAGAATGATTAAGATTGTCAATAAGGAGACACCAAAGTCTTTTACTAACAATGAGGCCATTCTGAGCATTGGGGCCCTGTGTAGACTGCACAGGTCACTCACCCAGAAGCCGGACTAGATTCTATCACCTTTCTTTTGGAGCTTTTACCCTCTCGACTTCTCTCTTCCCCCTCTTTATCTCCCTGCTCTCACCTCTTGCCTCCCTTCTTTTCTATTTTTTTTTCTCCTTCATACCCCTTTTATTTTTTCTTTCTTTCTTTTTCTGCTACCTCAGAGAATAATTGTGAAGATAAATATATTATATAAAGTTAAAATGTTTTGCAATCTAAAACCAAATTGGTAATGATGTTTAATATTACTATGCTTTCCCTCTCCATAATTGTTATTTTTCTGATTTATTGTTCTTCTTTGATTTTCTCTTCTTTTTCTTCCCATTAGTTTACCAGGTTTCCTTAGAAACTCTCAATTTCTACAGTGACTTTCCATTTTACATTTTTTCTCTAACTTCTCCCCTCCCTGAAAAGGCCTCTTGTCCCAGTAGACATATGTTAAGTAAATAAGAGTGGAAATTACAGAAGAATGACAGAATTGGAAATGTCTTTTCCTCCACCCCTTTGGAAGCTGAGCTGTTTAGTAATTGTTGGGTAGAAATACATACATCGAAAAAAGAAAAAAAAATATTTTAAATGTCAACAAAATCAATATAAGTATAAACTGAACTTTATTCTGAGAAAATAAATAAATAAATGAAATCCAGAAATAATTGAACCTTAATATTTTGCTTCTAGAGCTCTTAAAAGCACAAAGTCACTTCTTTCCTGGTATCTGCCTTTACATTTGTCCATAAAGCTTAATCATTCTTTAAAGTTTAAATTTGTTTTTATTTAAACATACTTTTCTGACTCAGATACAAGATTAATTATTTGCACTAATAAGTGTAGGAAAAGGAAGTATTTGCATTTGGTGTTTATGTCTATCTGTGTATACATACAGAGCTGTAGTTTAAGAACTGGGGCTTCAGAAGTGAATCCAGATACAAATAATTAAAAAAAAGAAAAAGCTCTTTAACATGCTGTTATTAAACATACAATGTTCTATTGCATAAGTGTCATATAACATGTCTTTCATTGTATCGAATTGCATCGGCATTTTAATGACAAATTATTTCTCATAGGTTACTGGCTCAAAGGCAGTTGACAACTTTATCCTCTGGCCACCCAGATGATTCAAGAGAGTCCAAAACTCATGTAGGGAGAGTAACTTTTAAGATATAGAGTTTAAGACTTAAAAATCTCAATTTATTTAAGGTTAGTGAATGAAGGAGGCCCTCCTAGAAAGAAGTCTATCATTTGACCCCACTCCCCATCTCCCAGCCTAAAAGGCATTCAGATGAATTACAGGCATGAATGGGGCTAACTCTTGCACTCAAACAAGAACAAGCACTAAGGCTCCCTGCCCAAAGAAAAATAAGGCTTTCTCAATACATTCTGCTTTTAAATTCTACCTTTTTAAAATGAATAACATTTATAAAGTATACCAATTACAAATGTATAACTCATAAAATATTTCTAACCTGATGGCTACAGGGCAAAGAGAATTGCTACAAGAGTCAGCTTGTGTGATTTTCCTGCTTTTGAACTTCCCTTCCTCAGCTGATTGATAACTAGCAAATGCCAAAAAAAAATTTAATATAAGCACTGTATTACACATGAAAAAGGACTATGATGGTTTGAAACTTGTGGGCAGCATCAGAAGCTGTGACAAAGAAATTATATCTAAAGTTAAAAAGAACAGTAGAAGACAAGCAACAGCCATATGCTGCCAAGTGAATATCAAAATAATGTACTCACTTATTTGGACGATAGTATGGAGGTTTTGAAGGTTCTGCCTAAACTCCAGAAAGTCATCTATAGTATTCTAAGCTACTATCACTTACTGGCACATGGCCTAAAAAAACCTTTATCGTTATTTTATATCATTTAGTTATTTTATATCATATTAGATCAATGACAGTACACAAGAAAGATTCGAGGGAAAAAAGTAAAAAAAAAAAAAAAAAGAAATGAGAAAGAGGGGGCCAATGGAGATAGAATAAAACATGAGACCCATAATGGACAAGATAAGCATGGCAAGAGCTAAAAGAATATTGCTCAACTGTATTTTCCTTGTAAGCACAGTTTTCCCATTGAAAGAAGCCCCTCAAACTGAGAAAAAAAACAAAAACAAAATTACCATTCTCCTGTAACTTCACCTATTTGAGCTTTTATGAAAGTTAATTACAGAAGACATAGAAAATCCCTCTACTTGTACCTGTTCTTATTCAAAAAACACCTCTAGTTGTTTAATGAAAATAGGCACTTGTTTTCTTGTCATTATTTTTCTTTCAATAAAGATTTTTTTCTATGTCTAAACACACACACACACACACACACACACACACACATACACACACACATTTCTATTTCTTTAACTAGATACGTTCTCTCATGTTCATTTCCAGATAGAAAATATGGGCGTTAAGAGCTACACTGTCTGCTTGATTTGCTGAGGTCAAAGTGTGTAACTCTGAGGAGGAAAGCCTCTCGCAGGAGTGCAATTGGGTCAGGAGCAGCAAAGATCACATTAGCTTCTCTCCCAGAGCCTTTATGTTATTCCCCTGTGCTGGAAAGGGATCATCTGTAGAGGATATCTCTGAGGAAGTTAAATCAGCTTTGGCTTGTTTCATTTGTACTGGCATTCAGAATAAGATGATATTGTCACTGATGAGTTTCTTTTAAATGACCATTTTCTCCAGTAGTATTTTATAAATAGTTGTTGCATTAAATAGTAAATAAAACTTCCTTGAAGAACACACTCCACCATGCCTTTAGTGTCTTTACTGACACATCCGCGAAGATAGATGGACCCTAAAGAGCTAGCTGCAAACTAAGTGGGTCATTTTTGTCTCCTAGGAATGTTTTATATGCTGCAAAATGTGGCAAAGGCCATTACAGAAATTATATTTCCCAGCAATGAATCCTCTGTCCATCCTCCTCTATTCCAAACTTTCAGACAATTGCTATGGAATTACTCGGGGCCCAGAAAGCAAGCAGTCATTGACATGCTGCCCTGATATCTTCCCTGAAGATAGGGCAATGACAGTAAATTTCCCAAATTGAAAGTTGAAAATATATTTTAAAATAATAACTTTCTAAATCCTACTTATTTAAAGTTAAAAAAATGTTTTTCAGAGTTTATGTTGATAACTAAGTGTGTTTTTGATGATCAATTAAATAAAATTTTTTGATTCCACAAACTATATGTTGTTAATTTTCCCCTGAAATAGCATCTGTGAAACCTATTTTTATAGATGCTAAATTAGTCAAGTGAGTTAAAACCCTTCTACTATTTATCGAGAATTTCTAAGCTGAAAACGGGGTCTCTGACCTTGAGGAGATTATGATAGTGAAATTAGAATACACATATGCAGCAAAAGTGAACAATTAAATAGTGTATTATGTGATACATCTGACAGCATTCACAGCAGTACACTTACCAAATGCAATCATTATTAATGTTTCTGAGAAGTAAGTTTACTTCAGGGTTGTTGTTAAAGAATAAATTGGTGATTTGACAAGTGTGAAATTGGGCTGAGCTTTTAAGACACCTGGATGCAGTAAAAATGCATGCACTACTTATTAAAGCCACTTCAAACTCAAGCATAAGAGTTGCTGTTTGGCCCATATACCTTTCAGCTCAGACTGGTTTCTCTTGCTGTTAGTGGCTCACATCCTGTGTCTGCATTCCCAAGCCCCTCGGAGTTTTGGCATTTTCTGAACTGTGGCTCATAGCATCTTCACAACTTTGTCCTTTGTATCTCCTATGAAGTTTCACTTTGTACCTCTCTTAAACTCTGTTGGTCAAATCTTGGACAGTCTCCTGTTTTCTCTTCATTTACTTTTGGTCCTACCTTTATGTGCTCTTGTAATAAGGCCATGTTGTACTAAGGGAAGTAAATGATAAGTGGATTTTACTCAGAATAGACCCCAAACGAAACAACAAAAACAATGACAAGCAATCAGTGTTTTTTACCTGTGCACTTATTCTCCTGAAACTAATTGTTTGCACATATTAGAATTACTGTAAATCTGATATTATGGTATAGTTTATGTTCATCTTTTGAACAAATCACTGAACCCTAGCATTTTTATCCTACCCATGGCCACTTAAGTAAGCTAAGAGAAGCCATAATGCTCAGTGGAGAATGTGATGCAGCCCCACCAGGAAAGTCACATGAAAACAACTAAAAGTAGTGAATGAACCTACTTTCTTTCATCTCAGAAGGCCAATCAACTTCTTTCGGGAACATTCTTATATTCGAAGAATTTGGAGTAAGCATGGCAGCCAGGGGAAAACTTAAAATGGTAGAGACTGGATATAATAGAGAATTAGTCTTGCATTCCTGTGAAAACCTCTAGCTCCTACGTGTTCCATTAATCCAGGAAAACTTCGAATTGATTGCTTCTACCTCGACCCCAACTCACTTATTACCATGCTGTGTGGCAGTTACCTAGAAACAATATAGTTTTTTGTAATGTATTTTTTTCTCACCCTTAAAAAAGGTATGTGTGTGTGTGTGTGTGTGTGTGTGTGTGTGTGTGTGTGTGTGTAATATGAGCATAATATGTAGATATTCACCTTCATTATACAGTTTAGTTAGTTATGATAAGTAACTGAGAAAGAATTAATAATTAGGGCTTGTAGTGAGTGGTGAGAAAACAACTCATCTTCCAGGAACTAGATCAGGAACAAAGACCAATTGACTGAATTAATGTGGAACAAAGCAGAACACTGGATGTAATGTCAGGAGCTCAGGACTGCAGAGTCAGGTTGATAATTCAGAATCTTGAATATGAAAGACAATTGTCATAAAAAACATTGAAAAGATCGCAAAGTGTGTAGACTGGAACTATATGAATAATATTTAACCAGGAGCTCTGAAGATCATAAATTGTCAAAAAAAAAAAAACCCTCAAAAAATATAGACGGAATTTTCCTACTATACAAGAATGCAGTGGAAGAAAATAAGGCATAATTCTTATGTTATGTTTAGAAAATATTCATACCTATGTTTTAACAAATAGTTATATAATATCAAAATATTTGTGTCTATCTTATAATTACTAATGTATATAATCTATTTCTTTATGATTAAAGAAAGAGAAAGAAAAAGTGTAAGAAGTGGAAATTAGGGAAGTCTGAGACATTTTGAAAAGGGGTTATGTGGGAAATACAAAGAGTAAATGTATCTGAAAACAATTAAATAAATTTAGAAGAGATAAAGAGATCCACATCAATGGTGGACACCTGTATCTTCCTCTAGGGTTGGGGAATAATCAGATATGCCTTTAGAGATTGTCTCTACCTAGCACCTTCTTATTATCCACATACTTTTATCATTACCACTAGTTAATAACGAGGGAAAACCGTACTTATGAATTATTTTGTTACATGTGTTTAGCATTATCTCAGCAAGTGTTTGCAAAACAGCTCTCCAATTTAAATCCACGTTATTCATTTAACTGTGGACTCTAAAGAATAAAATAAACAAAACAGAAACAGACATATAGGTACAGAGAACAAACTGATGGTTGCCAGATGGGAGGGGGTTGGGAGGCTAGGTAAAAAAGGAGAAAAGATTAAAAAGTAAAAATTGATAGTTACAAAATAGTCAAAGAATATAAAGTATAGCAAGGGAATACAGTTAATAATATCGTAATAACTATGTATGGTGCCAAGTGGGTACTAGACTTTTAGGGTAGGACACTTTATAAATTATATAAATGGCTAACCGCTATGCTGTACACCTGAAACTAATATAAAATAATATTAAAGGTCAACTGTAATTGAAAATTTAAAAAAAAATTGAATCCCCATTGTTCATTATTCTTCCAAACTTTATTCTTAGGATTATAGAAGTATTCCAGTGCAACTTCATTCTATAGTTGTTCCCGATTAGGATAAATTGCTTTTAATTATGTTACAATGATTGAAGTGGAATCATCTAGTATATAATGTCATTATGTCACCACTTTTTAGGTCATTTTATCTTACTTAGCATAACTGTAACTTCTTAGAAATAAATGCACAAGAATATGAAATCTGTGTCCCTAGCAAATAAGGATTACAGGAGGACATTCAATTTTATTTCACAAGGAAATCTGTATGTGATGTCCATGAATAGGCAATAAACAGTCTTGAAGACTGTTCTGGAGGGTCCAATAATGAGACCAATTGATGAAATAAAGGTCAAACTTCCAACAGAAGTTGTTTTATAGTCTTCACACTTGACCTCTTGTTTTGGTTTTCTCTGTAGAGTCCCAAGAGAAGAGCCCACTTCACACTTCATTTAGTGTCTCTCTGAGGGGTGGAACTCTTTTTCTCAGTTCCCATATTGTATTTATAGTCATCTACTTAGTTTAACTCTGCGACAGAGGTGATGTGTTTTAGAGAACATAATCATAAGATTATAGGATTTTAGGAATTCCTATAGTTGTCGAGTTATTGATTTTTGTATTGTGCACCTTTTTCCCACTCAGGAGTCCACCATTAAAAGTATTTCTCCTTCAATTTATGATTTAATTTTATGCTAAAATCCGCCCCCCCAAAAGATCCCCTGGATTATACAACCATAAGGTATCCTTTATTCACTATACTGCATGGTAATTGAAAGACGTGAATATTATTATTTATAGGAAAGTCAAGCTATTTTTTTTGTTGTATTTACTCTCTCTGTGGTAGTGAGGGACAGACACTCATTCATCTTATGCATTTAATCAAAAAAGAATACTGTATGAAAAATTGCTAAAAAATAACTGTAAAGCAGGCATCCAAAGTGAGCAATTATAAATACAAAGGTAACTGGTTTTCTTTGCATTCAGCACGTTAAACTACAACTTGCAATTGATAAATCTATTTAAGCAGTTGAAAAATTAAGTGTACTACAAGATAAAAAATAATGTTGTGTTCAAGGACAGAGAAAAACTTGGCCTTCAGATTTGACCAAAGCAGGATTGGAATCTCAGTTCTCACACTGATTTTTTTTTTTTTTTTTTTTACCTTGAACACATCACTTTACTTTTCTCAGTCTCCTTCTCTTAGCCTATAAAATATGAGGAATGATTGATAAGCCATAGTCTGCTGCAATGAATTTGGTGTATTCTGTAGTATAGGACGGGTGCTCAGTGAGAGAAAATCATGTTGGAAGTATCCCAATGGTGAAGGCTCGGGAAAGGTTTACAGGGCACCATGAACTGCTGAAAATTAGCATGTTAATTACAAACTATCATCTGTACTTAATCTCCCGCAATCTCTAAATTGCCCCTCTGGAGACAAGAACTGGAATTCTTTCTTTTTATAGTTTCAATTGGGAAAAATATTCTACACCAGTAAAGTTCTTAAGAAAACTATTTCACAGTTTCAAAGGAAACATGCAAAATAACAAAATAGAGTCATTTGAGAATCAAATCAAGAACCAGTTGCTAAAATTAAGATTTAAATATTTTTTGCTTAATCACAAGAGACAGAAAACCCACTATTAACTATGATGATGATGATGATGATGACGATGGTTATCTGATATTTTAGAAAATATATTCTTTACTAGGCAATGTATTAAGAAATCTTTACTCTCAAAACAATAAGAGGTAGACATAGGATCAACTCTGTTTTACAGATATAACCTTTGAGGCACAGTGAACAGAATTCCTGTGAATATGTTGAATAATTAAATGAGCAGCTGAATGAATTTACTAGATAACTATCTCTGTTGGAAATATTACTCAACGCTACACAGCTTGAAGTTTGGAAACACTTAAAACTAGGGTTCTATGTAGGAGTTTAACCAGCAGTAATAGTGACTCAATTTAATGTTATTGGTCAGTGCCATTACTAAAACCAAACTTAAATCAACCTGGACCTGTGTTAGACTTGGGCCTATGTGTGCGCAGGGGGAGGATTTGAAGACAAGAGCTGTCAAGGACTTTGCACCCAATTATACCCAGTTCCACAGAAATTAGTGCTTGTGATGAGTTGGTACTAGTGTTCCTGTCCTACATTTGGAACACTTAGACACTGATTACTGGGTCCCACCACAAAGCATGAAGGTAGGATGTCAAGAGGCTTCCCCATGCTTAGTCAGCCATAATTGGAAACAGCTGAGATTCATCCCAGCCCTGAGGATAAAGGAGAAGATTAAATTTTTCTTCTTTCTACCCTATGCCTGGAGAACAGAACTCCATTGCATCTTTTGAGAAAATATTAAAGTAGGTAAATTAATCAAATATCCCTGACAGACTTCATAAGTTAGCATTCACATTTACATGTCTGAGCTTAAACACACTCATGGGCTTCCTGTAATCACTCTGATCAGTTTTCTAATCTCTCTCCAACTTGGCTCAAGCTCAGACATCTTAGAGATCAATGTCCCTTAAATCTTTTCTCTAGTCAGTATCCCACAGGCAAACAATAATAAAAGGTACTATTCATTGATCACTGCAATTATTTGAGGCACTTTAAAATCTAGACACCGTATATTCTTAAAGGCTCATTTCCCACTTACAACCAACAAACCTACAACCTACTGATACCAAAATACTTACCTGCTGACATACAACCTCACAGCTTCTTACCCAAGACTTTTGCTCATGTTGGTTCTCTGTCAGATTTTGTTTGCTAATAAGACGAGCCAAGGTTCTCTTGTCCCATCTCCAAGGGACCAGTATGTAAAAGCTAAAAGGAGTTGTCTTCATAGTCTTTATTAATCTTGATCATAGTCATCTATCATTCAGATAGACCATCTTGCCCACATGCCTTAAGAAAATGCTCTCTGCTCAAGAAAACTCTCACATACCATGATGAACATTTTAAAGCACATCAGTGAATACACAATATTTAGCAGACATTTATTAATTCTATGTTCTTGGTTACCTCTTATTCTAGCTAAGCAGTAACATGTTAGGAACTTATTTTAAGAGGGGAAGTGTGACTTAAATTACATATCTATAATGCTTTATCTCCAGTAATACTGATGCATTTTGAGATACTTGATTGTTCTTTCTTTTTCAGTTTTGATTGTACGAAGCATGGTAAAGGATCTCTACTTACATGAAAGCAGTAGAGGCTGAAACTTTATACCAAATTAATAGGATGGATATCACAGTAGAGATAAAATGTAGGGCTAAATTAATTTAAGATCTGAATCCAGGTGTATTTCCTACATATCCTGCATATCCTACATTAGTGGGGAAAAAAGCATTGCTATTTAATAGTGATGCTTCTGATGATGGTGACATGATGTCAATGATGAGGACATGATGATAATATTAATCATTGCAATTTTTGGCTTCTGAACTAAATTCATTTAACTCAACATAATTATATATTACATAATACTATTTTATTTTTGAGTTGAAAATTCACTAAGGAAGTTAATTCATTTAATGAATACGGCTGAGTTGGTTGAATATGACTCCACGGTTTGATTCAGATATGTGGTACTACCCAGGATGACCTGTCTTCCTATTAAATGTTTCACACTTCTGTGGGTAGAAAAAATAACAATATTTTATTCTAAAAACCCTCATGGTTTCTAATCATATATAATTGGAAATTTGATAATTAGTTAATTCTAAAATCTAGTTAAGTTACTAAAAATATTTCAAAAATACTATATTAACTAGAAAAATAAACTAGTGTCAAACATTGAAAATAATAGCTATATAGAGATTGTTTGAAATGTCTTTGTGGTTGTAAGTCTTTCTTATTTTGGTTTAAATCTTTACTTATGTGTGTAATTTGGACAAATGTCCTTCAGCTTTCTAAAAATAGTGGAAGGCAAAATATGAACTTTAAGAAGAGGGTCTCAAATAAAACAAGTTCCTTAAGGAATGAACATGAATTAGTTATGCTCTAATTATCTTAGAAAAAAAGAAAATAAATCCTATTACAGTTTGTGTATTTGTCAAAATAATGTGAGTAGAAAAAACAGTTTCACATTATTGTTTACCTTTGTTTAAACTTAGGCAACATAAAATATGAAAATATGAATAAAAATTCTTATGGTTCTGGACTCACTGAAGGAAATGAATACGAAAATAGAACAGAGCAGAATCTTGCTAGTTAGTTAGTCTCTCAAAATAATTTAGCATGAATTAAGAAGAAACAACTAAAATAATAAACTTTATGGAGAAGAGAATTTTTTTCTAGTTTGTACTCTACTAGCTCTCCAATGCTGAGAAGAATGTTTGGCACATTTTAAACAATAACTATCTGATAACTGAAGGAGTAAAACAAATAAGCTTAATTGTTATAACACATAATAAAAAAGTGAACGTACTGTTAAAGTTAAAGCAGAATATATAATTTAATGAAAATAAGATTGCCAGACAAATACACATCATGTTGGGCTTTTTGTTTTTTCTTTTGTTCTGTAAGGTTAATTACACTTTCCTGAAGATCTATATTCTTACATACTTGAAAGGGAAAAAAACTCTGTACTGACATCTTAATTCAAAGAAATGAGCTTTTAATTCACATCATCAACTGTGACTTTTAATGCATTCTGACAAATAAATTGGTTAAAATTGTACTTAATTCTAGTTAATATCATCCTTTGTTAGAATCAACTATTTTCTCACTTAAGTGGCTCAAAAATATACCTAATTCTAATAGAAATCCTCTGAACATAATTGTGTATCAGCAAGTTTATTGGCATAAACAATTCTTGCAAAAATCTAAACCTTATGTGGTCTCTACTACTTAAAGTTAGAGTTCTTTAGTGGTTAAAAACATGAATATTCACACTGAGCATAAATGGGTTTGAACTGAAACTTCCTGACAATGTGACCTTAAGCAAATAACTTAAAAACACTAAATCTCGATATACTTAAGTATTAAAAATGTGGATAATATTATCTTAAATATTTTTGTGCGAAAAATGAATAAAATTATGCATATGTGGCACATAATAAGAACTTCATAAATGGTGCATTATTAAAATCATCATCATCATCAACATAAAAGGATGATTCAACTTAAGTATCTACTATATACTATTCTTGATGTTACAGATACAACTATGAACACAATGAATTAGATTTTCTGCTCTTGTAGAGCATTTCTTCTTCTGGAAGAAAATATACAAATAAAAATTAACAATAACAATATGTAGTCTGTTAGATGGTTTTTATTTCACCAGCACCGTGGTGAAATAAAACAGGAATTACCATCCAAGCTTTAAGATAGGAAGAGAATAATCATGATTTTAAAAGAGGTGAAGAGACAAGGTTTCATTTAGAATGTGCTATTTAGAAATATGTATCTTCCTAAATTTGTATGTTTGTCAAAACATAAAAGTTTTGATATAGAGGATTTCCCATTCTATTTTATTTTTTTATTTTGGTATGGAAATACATATGTTTAATATAAATTATTACATATTTACTTCTATACTACATTGATCATCTTAATTTGCACAAACCCAAGTACACATATTGATATTTATATTTTTGTATTTTTATTTTTATTTTATTTAAAAGTTATATATTTCTTATGTATATATTTATACTTTTTGTTTTTATACATAACTCATATATTAATATGTATTTATATACCCTTTTTATATGTGCTTCATATTTTTTACAGCATTTTCACAAACATCTTTCAATGTTGCATCAGGAATGGACAAACTGATTTTACATTTTAGTTTAACTTTTCCTAGATAAAGTTGTTCTCTTAAAGTAAGTAATATCAGCATTTTTCCATTAGCATTAAAGAAATTCTAGATGTATAACAATGCATATGGCAGATACAGGGAGGCCTAAGATGGTATTCTTTGAGAAGCAAAATTGCACTGAGCTTTGAGCATTGGTAAAATAGAAGGATGAATATCTATCTGAGACAGTTACTGGAGGTCTAAGACAAAAGTAGGCACAAAGTCTTTTGGAATTTCAGAAAACACATGTAAAATATTAAATATCAAGTCAGTCTAATTCAGGATAATGCTCATGGTATTAAAAGCAAAGGGTGAAAGAAAGTCAAAAAACATTTTTAGTGCAATGATCTCTGTCTCAGACAGTCAGTCTTTTGTGTGACTTTCACTGAATCTTTGAAACCAAGGATTTTATCAAATACCATCACAGGAGGCTACTGCTCCCCACAGCCCAACAGATTCCATGACTGACAGATGGAGTTGGGGAGCCCTTGACATTCATTATCAATGCAAAATTGTACAGAGTATGCTCAATACAAGAAAAATACATCTGCTCTTTCAAATTAATGAAAATTGAAAAAGAAAGGAAACTCTAGATAGCATTTTTTTCATCAAAAAATGATAATCAGAATTTTGCTTAGCAATACAAGTTTAATTACATTAGTTAATATCGAAGGTGAAATTGAGGAGTAAGGTCTTTTGTTGAATTAAAATTGATTGACTCCAGAACTTGTCCTTAAATTGAAGAAAAAAATAACTTGACCTTTGAAGCCATCAAAGTTGAAAAGCTTCCTTTAAAAATATAATTTTCTCTTAGGGATATTTGATTGATCGCTTCTAAGCAGGCTGTCAGCAAATGTTATAATTTTCCAATAATTTGAACAGGCCTCATCTAAAGATGGAGAAAGTTGTTCAGACAAAAGTGGAGGAAACATTATTTGCAACCCCAGGTAGAGGAAAGGAATAATTTCCAATTTATATGCAAAACAACAAATATGTATAATCCTTTCTGGCTCAATTAGTTAAAAAATAAAAGAGAGTGAGAGAGACTAACTTAGCAACAGGGTATTCTATACATAATGTTGGTTTTTCTGGAGAAAACCAACTAACTGGTCACATCAGTGCTTTGCAAGCCTAGCAAGTCACTCGTGAGCTATGCCATTTCTCTGACTGAAAAGCATACAAGCCAAAGCTCAGAGAAGACAATGAGAGTGGAACAGTGGAATATATTCCTGAACATGTACTTGGAGACTTACCAGATGCAGAATATATCAGACATTGGATTGGCAAAAAAGGAGAATATTGATTTTAATTGCATTTTCCATTGTACTTCTCTGAAAAGAATAAATATCACTTTCTTAATTTTTAATTAAATCTCATTGAAGTTTTCTGTTACTTAGTTCCTGATTCTTGTTCAAGCTTATTCTTGTTCTGCCCCTGCCCTTCTCTCTCTCTCTCCCTCTCTCTCTCTCTCTCCCCACCCCCCCACACACATAAACTAAACACTAAATTTATACTAAAGCAAACTTAATAGAGAAATTAGAGAAATCCTCATGCTCTTGCATTCATACAGTTGAAAAATACCAGTATAATGTAAACTCACTTACTCATATGTAAACATCAGGCAGTTCAATCATTGCAGAAAGAGGGCATCTTTGCATTTTAATGCAAAACCGAGCTTAGTTATATTGTAATCAACTGGGAGACGAATGTAGGAAAGCCACAGTTGGAAAAATGCAAGTCTTGACTAAATAGGAAAATGTGTATTGTGCGATGGATATCTTGAAATATTTGGTGGCTCCAAAATTCTACTAAAAAGTTCTCATAATTTTTGACCAGAATGGCTTAGGTCAATTCTAAAACTGAAATCCTGCACTCTTTTCTTGATGTCCATGCTTTCTTCTTAATATGTGTCCTCCCTTAATAGATAGGTCCAATCATATCATACTATGCACATTCTTGATCTCTTTCTGCTTCTCTTACATGTGCATGAATGTTTATATATGTGTGTGGCTGTCTGCGTTGAGCAGGTGGATAGGTGTAATAAAAAAAGTAATAATAATAATTGAAGCAAACTTGGCTAGACTGAGTGTACCTGGTGGTTGGCATATCTTACTCTGTAGCTTTAGTTATCTACCTCGTGTGATATTAGTATATATGCTATCGGCTTGTAAGCGTTCTGTATTTTTGCCATTTTTTTATGCTCTCACAAACCCTATCTAAATTCCCAAGAAACCTTGTGTAATAGAAATAACAATAAACTCTGAGAATAATATCATCTAGGAGTTAATGGGGTTTGTTTAGGAAAACAGAGCTTTTTAATCATAAAGGCTAGGAGTTGTAGTTCTAATTATGTCAGTTACTTGATGTAGGGGAAAATAAGTTTTCATCATGTATAAAATGAAAAATTCTGAGTAATCGTTAAGGGATTCAACTGAAATGTGTTTAGAATGCAAAGAATGTGATATTAAATTTATTTATTAAGTGCAGAAAAGTTACAGAAATGTCATTTAATTCCTCATTTTTTTTTACCTGTTAACAAATTCAGATGGACAATAGTATCAAGATGCATTTTACTTGCAATTATTAACCATTAGCAGGATCATCTTTATATGACATTAATGATACAAGGAAAGCTTAGAACATTAAAAAGCCTTGTATATTTTGATATTCTTCAGCAATGAGGCAAGATTTAAGATATAGTTTCACTTAATTTCAATCCGTTGCCCTTGATATTAGACACATTATCTATAATGTTATTCCATTATACTTCTGTCATACCTCCTCACGGCTCAGAGTTCCTAGTCCTTGGAACGCAGCTAAAAGTTTGCAGAATGCAATATGCGTTCTGAAATGGAATCTTATTAAACACATTTGTATTTGCTGTAAAGAGCAAATACACTTTCAAATGTTCGCATATTATGGGTATATTTCTAGGAGTAATATTATTTCCTCATGGCAATGTTAAATTAAATGGTAAATACTTAGCCGAGTGCTTCCACAAGCATCAGACCATATTCACTGTAGGAATTACATAGAAAAGCTGTGACTGTTCCTATGGAATGTGTGAAGAAAGTAGTGTAGTTTCATTTGTATAAATAATCATTTGCTAAATGCCTACTATATTGTAAGGCATTGTAACAGGCATCGGAGAAGGAAAGTAGAGGATAAGAAGGCAGCTCAGGCTGTCAAGAAGCTTAAAATAAAAATAGAAAGAAAATATATTTAGAATAATTATATTAGGTAGCAGTGAATAAAGCCCACCTTCCAGAATACTTCATAGGCATAGAGTTGTGTAACATCAAAACTTTCTTCACCTAATGCCTTTTTGCCAGGAAATTACTTTACTCTCATCTTCTTTTTGGGATTATTATTATTATCATTATTTTTTACTTTCTTTCTTTCTTTCTTTCTTTCTTTCTTTCTTTCTTTCTTTCTTTCTTTCTTTCTTTCTTTCTTTCTTTCTTTCTTTCTTTCTCTTTCTTTCTTTCTTTCTTCTTCTTCTTCTTTTTTTTAATATATTCTTTTCTTTTCCTTCATTTTCTGACATCCTCTATTTTATATCCTTTTATTTCTAACCAAGGATCTCTCTCTGATGCAACAGGGCATACTTTGAATAGAGCTATATTTTCTCTAATAACATACTTGCTTTAAAAATGCATTTATACATATAGTGTACCATGTTGTGCACCGGCAAGTATTTTTCTTTAATGGCAGTTTGCATTCAAAGTATTCAAATTGGGTATTAACATTTTAGAAATCATATTTACGCTTCAAAATTTTATATACAATTTATCTAGCTAATTATCTTAACAAAAATAATTTTAAAATTATATTTTTGTGTGAAATGAGTAATTCTCAAGAAGAGTGTTTGAAAACATAGTAAAGACTCCACCATATTTCATGAACTAAGCATGAAAATCTTGCAAATACAATAATTCATACCATGGAGCAGTCATACTGGTTCTTTAGTCTTAGAAAACACACTTTTTTAATATTCCTACAAAGCTTACTGCTCTCGCCATCAGAATTCCATTGTATTTTCCTGGAGTGAACTCTTCAACTGTGTGCTATTTTGAATGTCTAGTGATGTATTCCCTGTGATACCAACAGGTAATATACTTTTTAGTGGGTCCTATTGCCTATTTGCTGGAGTTTAGTCTAAGAATTGCCTTTATTGTTGTTTACCATTTATAATGAGATTGAAAAAAAAGAGATTTATAATCTCCAGCGACCTGCAATCATGCTTTGTAACCAATATTTGTGAAATTCTTTGATATTTCCTGACAACTAAAGAAAATTAGTTACAGATGGCCTACCAGTTTTGGACTGAACATTTTCCTGGATAGGACCCCTCTACCCCATTCCTCCCCTACTTAAAGAAAAGGGACCACCCTGACACAATATCTTGATCTGGACTCATCATAGCAGGACTCCACTTATATAGTTGGGTCTATCTGAGCTAACTAAATATAGTTTATTTTTTTTTTATTTTTTTCAAATTATAGTTTACATTAAAGATCATTTTATATTAGTTTCAGGTGTACAGAATAGTGGTTAGACATTTATATAATTTATAAAGTGATCTCCTGATTAGTCTAGTACCCACCTGGCACTGTACGTAGTTATTAATATATTATTGACCATATTCTCTATGTTGTACTTTATGTTCCCATAACTATTTTATAACTACCAATTTATACTTCTCAATCCCCTCACCTTTTTCACCCAGCCTCCCAACCCCCTTCCATGGGTATTTACCTAAGAAATTTAAAACACTGATTCAAAAAGCTATATGCACTCCTATCTTCATTGCAGCGTTATTTACAATAGCCAAGATATGGAAGCAACCTAAATATTCATCGATAGATGACCAGATAAAGATGTTGTACATATATATATATATAATGGAATATTACTCAGTCATACAAAAGAATGAAATTTACCATTGGTAACAATACACAATGTACTTTTGTAGTGAAAGAGTTAATGAGAAGCCATAGACAATTTCACAGATGAGTTTATTTGAGATGAGCCTTAAAATATGAGTATGATTACTGTAAGAGTATCAGTAAAGATGATTTTGGACAGAGGAACTTGCCTGAAACAAGGCATAGAAGCCTGAAAGTGTATGATTATTTCTAAATTTTCATTAATACAAGTTTGGATATATTTGAAGATGTGTGTTGGCTCTTGCTACATTAAATGGACAGTGTCCAAATCCTCAACACTGCTTGACAAATATTTTCCTGTATTTATAAAATATATAATAAAATTAAATTAATGTATTTATTTTAGTTTTGTCTCACATAGGAAATCGGTATATAGGATTGTGAGGAACTGAAGTTAGTAGAGAAAATTAATGGGTATTTTTTTAAAAAAATGGTAAGAAACAAAGGAGAGATTTCAGAGACTATAAATTGTTACCATGTAGGAAATCTATATATTCAGTGATAGAGAAAAACATGGAGGAACCCACTCAGGTTGTTCATGCTGTTCTATTCAGTACTAAATTTCTAAATCTCTCCTGTTTTTATGTAAATTTTATCCATATCTCAAGGATCCGTTTGATCTTATCTGTTCTGAGCATCATGCCCTTTTTAATATTATCATTATGTCCTTCAAATTACTTTTAGCTTTCCTAAAGTATCTGTTCAGTGTATAACACCAGGTGTTATCACTTAAGAATTTCAGAGGAGAACACCTTATTTTTACAGCTGTACTATGAACTATTAAGGAGGTAGTGGCAATGATTACTTCAAGTATAATCTTGTAGCATATTAAGTCTTTGTCAAATATTTGTTTAGTCATTATTGCAGAGATATTAGAAAGTAATATAATTCTTAGTCTGCTGCATCTTTTAAATGCAAGTAATTTTAAAATACAATGATACCTTCAGAAAATTGATGTCTGAAGAATCCTTTAATTAGCATTTAATTTTAGGAAAAGAGATAAAACATAAAAAAATTATTTTGAATATTTTGGCATTTTGTTCAAGAAAATGACTTCTTAGAACTGACAGGAGTAAAACCTACAACAAGATACAGCCTTATCTATCTTCTCATCCCCCATCAATTAGAATGATGCATCCCCCAGATTTCTTCCTTTTTAGTGTGTGAAGGCCATTTTATTTGATGAAAACAGTTACCTTGAGAAGAATTTAGGACAGTTACTATTACTGGAATTTTTAATATGAGAAAATCTGTTAGTTCTTTAAATCCATATATCTAGTGAGAATGGCACATTGCAAAACAGAGCCCAGGTCTTATGTATTGTGTATAATTTCCTTCCTAAACAAAAAAGTAGACTCAACATTTTATAAAGATTACTAACAGGAAAAACTATTTTGTATTTAACTCTTGGTTGGTCCTACCTTTTGATTAATCAAGATCCCCATTCATTAAGCCATTCTTTTACTTAAAATGTTCTTAGCTAAAATAGATGACAACTTATTCTCTTAAAAATAGTAAACATTGAACTTTTAAGCTATATTATTTCCATTAATTTCCATTTCCATATTCTATTTTCTAAATAAAGGAGAGTTTATAAAAAAGAAAATGAATTCTTAGAAAAGATATCGTGATTCTGTCTTCGTGTTTAATGCTATGATCAAGCATTGTGAGTTTTATTTACTTCTTAATATAATGGAATTTAATGTTACTTTGATATTCATCATAGTAGCTCAGTTTTTACAAATTTTGATGGCTTGATAAGTTCATTTATAAAGAGAACATAGGCAAAGTTGTTAAAAACATATATAAATCACCTCAACAATTATTTGTCTAACACATATATAGTGAATACCTACGAGCGAGAGGCACTATACTATGTGCGTGTAAAACAAAGAAAAGCAAATCTGAGATGGTTCCAACCCCAGCAGAACTTCATTTCCTACCATTTGAGTATATACATATATTTTGCAACTCTACTGTATTCAGTCTTATTTATCTGAAATATCGCATGCACAAATTTAGGGAGAAAATGTAATTTGACAAACTAATTGCTATTTTTGTGATTATAAACCATACATACTTAAATAATCATATAGGTGCAGTTTCTTCTAATTAGCAATAATATACATTTTTTTAATTGATTGTGTCTATTGAAGTAGCTATTGGTTGATAAAAATGTTAATCCACGTAGCATTATCGATTCAACCATTCTACTGTAAAATAGTTTTTGTCATAAAATACAGAGTCACAGAATATTAACCAGAAAGAAACCTCAGAATCCATGTAATCCAAATCCCAATTTTACTATTAAACTATTCTCCAGAAAAACAAAGTGGATCATCAAACATTGCAAACCAAATGATCCGTGACTGAATCCAGTCACTTGGATTCACCACAGTGGAACGCAGTGAGAATTCATTGCATACCTGATATTTAAATGGCAGATGATATCAATTTATAGTCTTGCCATTATATCTTATAGCCCTCAAGTAGGTTATACAAAATTTAGTACTATTTTGAGAAGTTTATTTTTAATCGTCAATGACTTGGTACTTTGTATGACACAAATATTTTATTTAAATATCTATTTTAAATTAATAATTGACAAACAATAAAAACTAAATTCACCGCTTAATTTGTTTTAACTTTCTAACAGAATAAAATAAATAACAAATAAAATAAATAACAAAATATTTTTATAGGTTTTTTACTAAGTGAATACCATCATATTCTTTAATGAGAGAGGAAATTGAGTCTTTACAATATGTACATTTATTTTTCTAGTGTAACATTAAATAATAGATTATTATGATTTCTTGGTTCTACAGACTCATGATTTTAAAAGAATGCATCTTCTTTAAGCCAGCTGTGATATTGCTATAAAATTTCTATGAGGGCAGGTAAAAGGCACACACACCTTTATTCCCTCGTCCAATGCCCAAGTTAGAGACATCTTAACTAATCATTGTTCTCTCCAGTGCTGAATCAACCCCAAAGAATCTCCAAGACTTACAACAGAGTAGGCTTGGCAGCCACTGTTAATTAATCAGTTTTGACAAATGAAGTAAAATCTATGTGATTTCCCTCAGAAAATTATTTTAACATATATTTTTTTCAATTTAAAAATTTTTTTTATGTAGTGTTTTTTTTTAATCTGGCGCTTAAGTTTTGACATAATAGTAAGTCATATACCATTTTTGTGGCCATCATGGTGCAATATAAAGTAGTATTTTATGTCCCAAACTGATATTTAAAAAATTCAAATTAACAGATTTTTGTTGTGCATTTTGTATCTGCCAAACACTGTTCTATTCTTAACATCAGAGATCAGATTCTGGGGGAAATATACAAAGACACAGTATGTAATTAAAAGGCTGAAACAAATTTTAAGGTCTGTAAATTCTATAAAAGTTCAAAGATGGGAAAAATACTTTGGTTTTAATAGTTTCAAAGGCTTTATAAACAAGTTGTCACTTAAATTAGACTTAGGAGAGTTGGTAAATTTTTAATTTTCTAAGTTGAAATATCATAAGTCAAAATGCTTTTAATTCATTTAACCTACAGAACATCATAGCTTAACCTACTCTACCTTAAATATTCTTGGAACATTTATATTAACCTATAGTTGAATTTTTATCTTGAGTTTCACCCTAGAGTATGTGCCTTCCTCTTCTCAGCAGAAGCAGGACACACAGATGGACACTTTTAGACATGATGGATGTGCATCACAAAACAATATCAAGAAAAGACTGGCAACACAGTACATTGTAGAATATTGGTTGTTTATCCACGTGACCACGTGTCTGACTGGGAGCTGCTGCTTGCTGCCACTGTCCAGCATCACAAGAGAGTATTGTACCACATATGGCTACCCTCAGAAAAACTTAAAATTCAAAAGTTGAAGTATGATTTCTATTGAATGTGTATTGATTTCATTTCATCATAAAGTCAAAAAATTGTAAGTCAAACCATTGTAAGTCAGAGAATGTCTGTACATTCTAGTAGGTGAAATTAGAATATACAGTAGTCTCCCCTTACCTACAGTTTCACTTTCTGCGGATTTAGTCACTTACCTATAGTCCACCAACGTCTGAAAATATTAAATGGAAAATCCCAGATATTTTGAGAGAAAAAGTAAAAGAGACCCCATTCACATAACATTTATTATGGTATACAGTTTTTTATATTTTATTATTAGTTATTATTGTTAATCTCTTACTATGCCTAATTTATAAATTAATTTTTGTCATAGATATGTATATATAGAAAAAAAAACATAACATAATAAGGTTCAGTATTCTTTCCAGTTTCAGGAATCCATTGCAGGTCTTAGAACATATTTCTCATGGATAAAGGGGAACTACTGTATACAGCAACTTATTTTTTTTTTAAATAAGAGGAAATAAAATGGGCACTTATTTCATATTCACTTAGGGATCACTATTGTTACGATCTAGAAGGTAGGGTTTACCTCATTTATAAATTTTTGAAAAAATTAGAAAAACTTTAAGCATTTTCTTGAGCAGAAAGCAACTCGCTTCTATGTTATTCACTTCTTCCTTATCCATATGTAACCTGAAACTATGGATTTAGGTAAACCTAGATTAATATGAAAGGTAGCCTTGAATAATGAAAATAAAAACAAAATACTCTGAATGATTACTCCTGACAAGATACACACATTATTTTCATCTTCAGAGAAGATGAAAACTTTGAGGACTATAAAGGTTATGATCACCTAGTAATTACTCAAGCCTGGGCTGGATTTCTTGTTTTAGTAATTACAAAAAGAAGATGCTAAAGCTTTGGCTTTAAACACATTAAAATTTGTATAGAAAGCTAAATTCTTTTATGAATATTTTAGAAGTCATTAGTTTTTATAGAAATATCCTACTTTAGGAAAAATCAGATCAAATCGATGTTTCCTAATTGTAAGACTATGGTATTTTTTAAAGGTATATTTATAATAATTTTACTATAAGACTGTGCTGAAAATTATGCCCAAAGGGAGGAAAACTTAAGAATCATAAAAAAATAGTTCTCTCAAAAGACCAGAAAAAGTAAAATCTCAATTTGAGAACTGGTTTTGTAACAGTATCAGGGCATATGTTATGATGCTGTGCTTAAGTTTACTGGTATCAGTCTCAAAATTAAGAAATGATCCCTAAAATTCATGTTCATAATGTTTTGCTAAAGAGAAGAATCCATTAAGAAAAATAACTTCTATTAGTACATGGAAAAACCTTTGATGAAAATAATTTCTTAACTTTGGACGTTATTTTTATTTGTTTTTATTTTTTTCCTTTCGTCATCATATATTTGACTTTATTTTTAATTTAAAACTTTTGACAATTGCAGATCTTATCATTTCTTAAGATGCTGAACTCAATAAGGCCATACATAGTTGGTATGTAAATATTTGTTTAATTGAGTTTTCAGTCTTCAAGGTGCTTGAGATAGAAGTCTATTTAAGATAGTTTGTTCCAATAAGAAATGGAATTATGTTTAATTTGGTAAATGTCAAATAAATGACAAAGATGCTAAGAGGTATAAAATTTCAGATGTCGAATTAGTGAAAACTTTCATCTCATTAATATACTAGGCTAAATGAGGTCTTATTTACCAACTAATTTTTCCCAGATGTTTATATCTTAAATGATGAGTAGCTTCAAAAGATAAATAATTGAAACTATCTAAATTAAATAATTTCTATATAAAACGAAGCACAAAATTTGAGATCGATTAAATGAATAATACCACATTAGTGCACGATTACAGCAAAGCCCAGAATTCAATGATTCTAATAGCTCACACCTCAATTTTGTAGTTTTCAGGATAACCAAAGATTCTTAAGTATGTAGTCTGTATTTAGCAGCATATCTTTGCTCATTTCTCAGGTCATTTTAGAGTTTAATTATGTATGTAGACATAAATATAAATATAAAGTATAAATATACATTATATGTATATATTGTCCTTGCTGAACTCTCTTGAGCCCAGGTCACCAGAACAAAATAATAAAGATGTGCAATCTCAAGATGTATTTTTATTCCCTAAAATTCTGCATAGCATAAAATAAATATTTAATTAATAGGTACTTCTTATATGAAAAAAGGACAATTTATTTTATTGCAGTTCCCTTTGTTCTGTTTGAAGATGTAAAAGAAAAGAATGCAAGATTTCTTATGAGCTGTCTGCTCAGAAAACACAATAAACTATTTTATCCAGAAAGACATGAAATAGACTATTTTAAGCTTCTAGGAGTCATGATGCCATAAAAGGAAATGTACTCTTAAAATTACAGATTATTTTTATTTGTACTAATTATAATTAAAAATAATCAGTTCAAAAAAGTGGCAGGTTTATTACACATTTATTTTATAGTCTTAGGTGATACTTATTAAGTATCCTGTTTTGTAACTCTTTTTAAAAATTCTTAAATTAGATATGTACATAGTTGCTTTGTATTAAACAAAGTTGACATTTTAAATCTATAATTTTTCATTAAGAATCTATTTATGTAATAGTTAAGAAAATTCCAATAGTAATTTTCTTAAAATAGAAACAAACTCAATAATTTTATTTCACTTCTTCTGTGGGCTCCATGATGAAATAATTATGCATTCAGTAGTTAATCATGCATAGCCAACAATAATTGTAATTCTGGAAAATAATGTATTTTGCTAAAATGGTTGAATAATAACCAACTAAGCGTAACACAAACATTGAGATAATAGAGAAGAGACATTGAATATAAGCTGTGCTCTTCTAGAAAAGCAAAGACAAATTAAATTAATATGCACATATGCAAATTAGTGGATGTGATTCCTAAATGTACATTAAAACAGAACTAACTTAAGAAGTTTTACTTGAGTTTTCACAGGGATGGTCTCCTTCTTTGCCTATGCCTGTTATAGATTATTAATACTGACTAACAATTTAAACTCAGAAATATTTTGGATGGTCAAATACCATAGGCTAAAATAAAATAAAAATATATAACTAAAATTAAATAAATTTTGATTTATAGTGACTGTTGTGATAAAATAAAACATTACTCCATATGCACAAGCAATTGCTATTTTTCTAACTACCAGGAAAAAGTAGCTTCGCTTAACTACTGCATATTCCCTTTTAGAAACGATTGGAAAATAACAAAAAAATAAAGAAATCCTACCTCTAATCTTCATTTACCCATTTACTTGGTATCTTGTATAAATTACTAAGTCTTCAAAATTTTAAAAGCTATTCCACAGTGTCTTTTTTGGATCAGGTGTGATCATTTGTAGGTTGAGCCTTATGATTAGATAGACTAGATAGATAGATGATAGATAGATGTTAGATAGATAGATAGATAGATAGATAGATAGATAGATAGATAGATAGATAGATGATAGATAGATAGATAGATAGATAGATAGATAGATAGACAGACAGATGATAACTAGATAAATAGATATTTATTTTTCTTATTTATTTCTCCTATAACTCTACCCATTAAATACTTTCCCACCTACCATGTTTGCCTTAGCATAAATGCTTATAATTTTTAAAATTAAAAGAGACTGATGTGTATTTTTAGAGATAGTTTTCTTGCTTTCTATAATTATCTAAATTATTAATGGGCAAAGAAATTTTTAAGCTTCTTCATATCCTGAGCATTATATATATATATATA
>NW_006440642.1:2925104-2980783 GCF_000325575.1 Pteropus alecto | reverse complement strand
TAGACAATGTTACAATTTCATAAGAAAATAAAAACATATAGGACCTACTGTTAAACTAAATAGACAAGATTTTCAAAAAATAGATTCATTTCATGCAAAATTACTTTGATAACTCCAAATGAACTCAGACCTGTCTCCTTTTTCTTAAGAATATATTTATAGAGATTTTTGAAAAGTGGTTATTTCTCCTCAAGAAAATTTGGTGCTGGTGGCTTTATAATGATATAAAAATTCAAAAATTATGTGAATTTGAAAATATTTTGAATAAATATGTAATGACTGACATTGACATAAGAAATATCTGGGGTGTTTATTATAAATAAAATTTTCAAGCTGCTACACTCTCATGCAGATTCAGTTAGTTCTAGGAGTGGAGTCTAGGAGTCACCCTTAGGTGACAATTAGCTTCATCAAATTTGAGAATTCTTAGTCTTGCTTCAAACATAATGTCTCAAACATAATGTCTTGAATTCTAGATTTTCCACAGGAAGAAAAGTGAATCCTTTTAAATTACCAAAGAACACTGGGTCACACTAATTATAATAGAAATAATCTATTGTTTCAAAAATTAATATCACATTCCATCACCTAATTGCTGTGTTCCCTTTGTTAACTCTCATCTATATGGCCTTTCTTTCATTCATAAAAAAACTATGATCTAAGTTGTTTTTCTAATGACAAAACAGCAGGTGTATATTTATCTACACACACACATATATGTATACATATACTTAGGTATAGGGATAGGGATAGGAATAGGGATAGGAATAGGGATAGGGATAGGGATAGGGATAGGTGTAGGTATATACATGAAAAGCCAGGCATATCTTTGGAACATATTCTCAAAAATGCCAAACAAAGGCATTGGAATTTAAAACACTCAGCCAAGTTGTTGAAGTCCAGAAGTATAGCACAGCCCCTGTGGCCTTGACTCTAACTGCTTCACAACAGATCTTCTCATTCCCTTAGTATGACATCTTCAACAAACATCTATTTTAAGTTGTTGGCTCCTGATAAGATTCAACCTCTTGTTTTCAGGGTAATAATGGTGAAATTGCCTCCTATGAGTTCACATCCAAAAGAGAAAATTACTTGGAGAAAAAATATTTCAACTTTGTGTTGCCGAAAAATTATCAACAAGCATATTTATGTAAAGTGGAGATTACCACTAGAAAAATGTGAGGTAACATTTGAGGGCTAGAGCTACAGGGAATGAATTAAATGAGAACTTACGATTTAGAGCTATATAAAGCAAAGATTTTTCTTTTCCTTTTTCTCATAATTGCTTCTAAAGTTGTGTTCAGTTATCTATTCATTCATCCAAAGGATTTATTGAAGACAACTATGTCAGCCCCTATTGCCTGCTAGTTCTTTGTAGATTCTGATGCTCAACTTGTGCTCAGTTTTCTTCCTGAACTAAATTACTAAAGTTGCTTTCACAGTTAAATGCAATCTGTTAGACATTCAATAACATCTTTTTTTTTTTTTTTTTTTACCATATATTTACTTAATCTGCATTGGAGAAAGTTAGTAGTTAGAGCTGGGAAGTGAGGGGGTTCTCTTTGGACCTCACAAGGACACAAGGCCAATTAAGTTCATGGCTGAGGTGAGACCCTGGGTTCCTGATTGGTAGACAAGATCTGGCCATAAAAGATTCTGAAATTTTTTTAGGTCATACAGTGGCTTATTTGAGATCCACAGTTTTTCCTTAAAGTTCCATTAAAATATAGACTATTTTGGTAGGATTGTGGGAAAGAGAATCCTGAACTCTAATGTCATGTTTTCATTTGAAAAGAAAAATCTATTACAAAGTTGTGTGATAGATATAACAAATACAATATGTTGTAAGTATCAATTCTTTTGGTTCATATCCCACATAAATCATTTAAAAATTTACATTCCATTTAAAGATTTAATATCTAATGATGCCCCTTGGGCTTACTGGTCTGTAAAGTAGAAAGAGGATCAAACCTGCATCAAAGAGATGACTGAATAACTTTGAGTTTCCAAAACAATAAAACAGATTTGAAAACTTTGATAAGATTAAGACTTCATTTTAGACATTATAATTCAGACTTCATGAGTATAAATTCTACAAATTTAGGTAATAAACTAAAAACCTGGATCTTCTGTTCCCAAATAGAAGAAAATTTGATGAATATGAATGCAAATGATGAAACATAAGTCCTGATGAGTCTGGACCTTCTGCACCTACACTATGTTTGGTAAGGGAAGGGTAAAGCAAAAAGCAGAGGATTTTTTGATGAGCTTCTGTCTGGACCCCATGGCAAAGAAGGGAGACACCCATGACCAGGTAACCCCATAGAAATCTAAGGAGATTATATAATTAGGCAGAGAGTAAGCTCATATCTGCATTTTTAAGTCACACTGACCCCAGTGAGTGGACCCTAAAGAAAGAAATACACATGTCCAGGTGTCCTATTACTGAGAAAGGAAAAAAAAAAAAACAACTCAAAAAGAAGAAAGATCAGTATCTTGACTGAATCTAAGCCCTCTTATAACTGTAAAACTTCTCAAAGAATAAAAGTTAATAAGGTTCATTTTAGTCATGCAATACATATAACTATAGTCATTGAGATGATCAAGTCACCTTCTGATATTCCATTTGTGAATAAAATTGCAAAAACTTTGGAATAAGTACTACTAAACTCTCAGCTTACTTGAAATACAGTTCACAAATATGTTGCAAGTGGAAAGCATAGACAATTGTTAAGATAATAAAAGGATAGTAGGAACTGAATGAGAAGTTCTGTGGAATCAGAAATCTTCCCTACAGCAGAAAAAAAGCTCGGGAAAAAAATATGCCTTAAAAAAGGAGAAAAATGAAAATGAGAATGGATTTTGTTTTAAGATGCCTATGGTGTAATTTTTTTTCTGATAAAAGGAAATTCTCATTATCTGATCCCAGGAATCTTACTTCATGAGAACAATTTTATTGCAATGAGATATTAAACAAGAGAAAAAAGATTTTTTTTTTTTAATATTCATCAAAACTCCTCATCTTTTCTCCTACCACTATCAAGCCCTATGAGAAGGTGTGGTAAAGGCCATTTGAAGAGAAGAGAAGGGGAAATTTTTCTCTGCATCACATGTATATGCAGACAAAAACGCTTGGTCTGAATACTTATCTAGAAATATTTGGCTTAAAAAGCAGCAAAGATAAGCTGTTTTCCTTTACAAATTTTTAATTGATCTTTCATAGATAGGCAGATAGATGCTAAATAGACAATGATATATGATAGATGATAGATGATAGATAGATGATAGATAGATAGATAGATAGATAGATAGATAGATAGATAGATAGAGAAAATAAGGAAGGAAGGGAGGAAGGGATGGGAGAGAGAAAGAGAGAGAAAGTGAGAGACAGACAGAGATAAAGAGAAAGGGAAAGAATCAATTATTTTTCAATATTGAATCATGAAAAAGAAAGAGCTGAGAGAGTCTGTACATCAATTAATATCAGAAAGAAATCAATATCAGGCAGCTCATGTCCTTTCAAGTAGGTATGAAGCTCATAGGATAATTTAAAGATAAGTTAACCTGGTCTTGAGGCAGTTCTTAAAGCATGAAACAGGAAGTAAACATTTATCAGAGAAAGTGTTATCTGATATGGCCTCACTAAAAAGCAATCAACCATTCATGCAACAAATACCCCTGAACATGTAACTTCCTAGCGCAGGACTAGGTGTGCTAGATACAAATGACTATTACAGAGTTCCTTTGGAACTGAAGTCTTGACATGTCCCTACTCTTGTTCATCTGAGGACTTGTGCTCTTTTTGAATCTTAGTTGGAAAGCATGACCTCAGCTCTGCCCTATCATTCCCTTTCCCCAAACATTAGTGCATATCTTGTTTGATCACAATGATATATTTCTAATCTTCTTCATCCTGAGACAGGGGCCTATAATTAATGATGTTTTGATCAGCTGTCAGTTTCATCATCTTAAAGTATAAAAAAATGCCATTAAATCTGATTGTAAGTTAAATGATGAGAAATTAATAATGTGGTAGGGAAGTTAGAGACAAGGCTTAAATATTTTAATTTATTTGATAAAAATTTGGGTTTCTAATTGGACAACTGATTGATCACATTTGTGTCTTAGAAGAATTAGGGCAAATGTTCAGATTCCACTCTAATTTCTGGGATGCCTACTATATTTCAGATTTTCTGAATAGCACCTCAGAAATAAGTACTACTGCCTCTACTTATGCAAAAAAGGGAATCTGTTGTTCAGTGAATTTATATGACTTTGTGACATAAAAAGCACTAAATAATGGTAGAGGTGTGAGTTAAATGTCTGCCTTTATAACTCAAGTACTCAACACTAGGGCTACTTTCAAGAAAAGACCAAAATGAGTTGAGTAATCAAGAAATTTTCCAAAATTTCAGAATAAATAGGAGATGTCTTGGAGTAAGTCTTTGGTAGTAAAACATAACCCAACAAGCAATTTTTCAGTGATTTAGGGAGAGGATATTTGATTAATTAAATATTAGATAAAAGTGTGAGAAAATAGTAACAGTTAAGGATGATTATAAGCTCTATTACTTGGAAGACTGGGGAGAAGATTAAGGAATATAGAAAAATTTGTTTAGTAAATATTAAAACCCAGAGATTAATTTGGGACAGGATGAGTAGCCTGTGGAACATAATCAGCTGGAGATCATATCTACCTCTCGAGTTAATGTTTCTGGATACTTGTAATTATCACAAATCATGTGAGGATTTAACGTCACTCGGATCTAAAACCAGTGAAACCCTAGTTATAGAATATCTGTCGTTCACTCTATTAGTCAGTGGGTTTTTGGAATTAATTGTCCCATTTTCAGTTGCCTTGTTGTCATGTCTGGTTGCTTTGAAGTAAGCAGAGTCCCAGTTTAATGCCATTGTATAGTTGCCTTCCTACTTAGATGGTCTACCTGATAGATTCACTTGTTTGCTTTTATGCCTGCAGCCCACATAGCTAAATCTTCTAAAAGTCTATCAGTTTGTTTCCCCTGAAGGCTCTTGCCTTTCTAGTCTGGGTGTGAAATGTCACAATTTCACACTTTTCTTTCAGTCTTTCAGTCCCTCTTTGAAAGTTGGCTTATTTCCCCCCAATATTTTCCCATACTTGCTTGGAGACCTCACTTGGCACATGCCCCTTATTTCTGGGATATGGTATTGCTCATGAAATTTGTATATTTATGAGGGAACGTTCCAGAAATCAGTGACCAATATGGATTTTTTCTTTTAGAATAGAGTTAGCACAATTTAAATCTGGTAGAACAGAAGATGGTATAGGTCATGAGAGGACTTTCAAACTATGAAAACAGATTCAAAGCAAAACTAAGCCAAAATTCATAAAGTCAGAAACTGCTCTGTAAAAAACAAGACCATTTTTATATATGAGTGGCAAAAAAATTCTTGACTATTGTAATTGTTTTATTTCCACTTAATCAAAAAATTGAATTGCCTAGCAACACTTTTTTTTTCTTAAATGGATTACCCATGGGTTTAAGCCTTCATGTGCAGGCAAGAGAGGGAGGAAAAAAAAATGAGAGAGAGCAGGAAAAAGAAAGACAAAAAGAAATTCTTTCATCAGTAGTTTGCAACTATATTTCTATATTTTTAATTTAGTCCACTAAAATAATTCTAAAAAGTCTCATTAAAATGTTCACTTGTTTGCTTGCCCAGAATGGCTATAAATAGATGTCAAGCAAATAGAAAACAATTTTGATTTCATTAACATTATGTTATATTTTTCATAGTAATAATTTCAAACATTTTCAATTCTATTATCTTATTTTATACTATGGTATATTCCATGGTCCTAAATATTCCCTCTATTGTTCCCAACATAAAGAGGTACTAAGGTATTTCAATGTCTTCTATAGATTAGCTCAATGCCTCCTGACTAAAAGGCCATTATATAATTTGGATAGGTTACCATATTTACCTATCAATATCATAAAATAATACGGATGCAGGAAATAATTTATCAAATGAGAAAAGTATCCCCAAGAAAATGGAATACAGATAGGTGAACTTTAATTATCATTATGCAAATGGAGATGAGCTCAGGGGTTTTCAGAGGTTGTGATATAAAGGAAAGTAGTATCTCCCAGGGAATAAGGTCTGCTTTGGAATTTAACAAATCCGCTTTCTAATTCTGGCTTTGCCACTTTCTACCTGTGTGATCTTAGACAAGAAGCTTAATCTCCTTGAATCTCAATTTCACACTGTAAAATTGGAAGAACATTTGTTTGTTCAAGTCAACATAAATATTAAAAAGTGTAATATATATCATGTGTTTAACTCAGTACCTGGATCAAAGTACTTAATAAATGGTTCTTTCATACTATTATCTTTTTTACAGGGATGATGTTTTAGTATGTAGTCCTGGAAAACTAACAAGACAACCATTGAGTACATAAGGAAAACTGGGTGAGATGTAGCGGGGAACTAATACAAACCAATACACACCCATTTCACAGAGCTTCCTGGGCTGCCCTGGCTTGTTGACTCTTTAAGTGTGCCTTTTCCAAAAGTTGCCTAATATATTGATTCAATTTTGTCATTTATACAAAAATATCTTTCTTCGCAGACTATTTGTATACAGATAATTAGAAATAGGAGAAGCTGGCTTCTTCATCATTCTATCTTAATAGACATATTAAACTCATATGAAAATAGAATATAGACAAAGGAAGAAAGGACAAAGTAACCACTGTTTTTTGCTCTGATTCAATTCAACTCTAACTAACCTGTTTATCATTATAATTAGAATCATTGCTTTGTTTTTCAATGAAAGGTTCTGTAGATAAGTCACTATTATTCCTTCATTATCTCTATGTGCTAAATGAATTTAGATACACAATGTTCATGTGTAGGGTAAGTAGTCTTGGACATTTTCAATCCCATCCTTATTCCTCCATCAAGGTTGAGGAATTGCCACAGGAAAGGATGTTCTATTGAGATGCAATGTATGTGAGTAAAAATTTCAGTATAAGAATTCAAGTAATTCAAGTTTTAACCTGAATAACATTTTTATGCCCTCTTAAACTTTTCTCTCTCAAAATCTGTAAAGTATAAGCTGGGAGGGTAGTTCCCCTTGTGAAATATCCCAACCTGAAAATGTCCAAATAAGTAGCTTTTCTTTGATGCCTTCTCATACTGAATCATTTACTTTCTCTTAGATGATCTGACCTGTTCTTACTGTATGGTGGCAAGTTGCAGAGGATAATATATTAGATCCTGGATTAATTAAGAAAAGGTCAAAGTTGGCACCTCGTTCTACCTCTAAATGGGCAAAATAAATTCTCTACTTGAGTGCATGGTAGATCTCAACTTGGCCAGCATAATAGAGCCACGTGAGGAGTGTTTTTTTTTTTTTTTTAAATCCCTATTTCCACTTCTTCTTCACACAAGCCAATTAAACCAAAACTGTGGGTAGAGCTCAAGCATGGATATGCTTTTATGAGATCTTAAGATATTTTAAAATATACTCAAGTTTGAGAATCCTTTGTCTATTGCCTTAGTTTGCTTAAGTTGTACACTATGATTTAGGGATGAACCTAATTTAGGGCTAGAATAGCATTCAGCTTAGGTTTTCATGCACATTTTTCCATTGTTCCTTTGACAAGAGTAAAAGGAAGTCATTTGTGGCTGGGATTTGAGTATACAGATTCCCAAGTTCCTGCCATTTCTTTCTGTATTTCACATAGCATATCTTTCAGCATAGTTCAAACAGCAAAGCATAATCAATGGAAAATATACACATATCTATTTATATAACTGAATTGCTTAGCAACACTTCTCTTTTTTATAATTGGATCATCCATGAGGTATAAGTATTATTGTACAGGTGAGAGAGAAAAAAAAGTAAGAAAAAGAAAGGTTTATATATATATATAACATTCATGTGTATATGAATGTATACTATATACATATTTATTTATTATTTGTAAAATTTAACCAATTATTTATATATTTATAATGTATAAATCATGTGTATATATTTATATTTGTAAGAAATTGTGGGGGCTGGCTAAGTAGTAACAAGACTGAGTTCACATCAAATGCTAGAATGCAGAGTCCACAGACAGGCCGAAAGGGAAGATTGTGTGTAACTTGGACCCCCATGAGTAAGATCAGAAACACTAATAAGAGAGAACTGAAATACATGCCAATTCATGTTGCCTCTGACCCAGCAAGGTATCCTGCAGAAGCTGGTAATCTCTGTCATGGTGCTGATTGCACATACCCTTCTGGCCCAAGAGTCATAGAAACTGAAAAAAGATACGGGAAGGCAGAACAATTGCAGGATCAGCTACTGCTTCCCACAACAAGTGCATCAGTGGAGCAGCAGCAGTGCTGAGTGTGGGTCTTAGAATGCAGAAATATTCTAGTTTTCTCTCCTTTCTGCATTCTGGAGTCTCTGCATCTCATACAGAAGGCTCTGGTTCCTTCTAAAGGGCTTCCACTTAATTAACTCAGGAGGACCCTAAATATTCTCCTTTTGATTAACTCAAAATCAACTAATAAGGGATTTAAATTACATCTGCAAAATACCTTCACAGTAGCACCTATACTAGTGTTTGACGAATAACTAGGAAAATGCATGTTTGTGAGACAAAACGGCTGCTGTCTTTCATTGCCCACCGCGTCTTAGGAGAGCATTTCCCTTGTAGTCTACCCTAACAAAAATAGTAGAAAGGAAATTTGCGGGATATATTTTATCCTAGCTAAAGTGGCACATCACAAATCATTAGCCATGGCTTTCATGAATCAATAGCAATGCTCCAAACTCTTTGGGTGGGAAACAAATCTCTGGTTTAGATCTATAAATATTAAAGTAATCTTTGTACACCAGAGTACTTAAACTACAAGGCTCATGTTCAGAAGTATTGATTCAGATTTAGTGATTGCTGCCCTTCTAAAGAAATGCACCTCAGATTGAAATCTTACATCTCTCTAGTCATTTCTTTCTTGTTTATGTTCTCTGAGTCTTCCAAGTTTCATACAGCTAATGCATAATGGCCTTTTGGAACTCAAAATGTACTTTTGTGTTTTAGTTTAGTTCTCTTCCCCTAATACTTCTGTCACTAGAATAAGGAAATCAAAAGGCCATTGATTTGTTAGCACAATTATATAGGCACCTCACAACGCCTGTGAAGTCCTTAATGCCACTGATATGAGAGACCTGGCTTTTCTGAAGTATGGTCAATGTTGCTTGTGGGATTGAATCAAATGTACAATGATCTGTTCAATTGCTCACTCAGTGACCTGCAGAGAATCAATCTAGTTAGCCAGGTAAATATTCTTCCCACTCTCACTGATCATTACAAAGGAATCCAGTTTCTATTTAAAATACTCTAAAGAGGAGAATTCAGCAAAAATCCTCAGAAATGAAGACAATCACTCATTCTGCCACATTCATACATAGCTTGAATTATAATCGCAACAGGCTAGTGAATGTGTTGTAAAGAGAGGGCTGCTTAAATGTCCTCAGAATGAATTGATCTTAACGAAATTTATAAAATGACATTTTATTTATTTTTTATCCTATCCCATTTTCTTTCTCGTCAACACTAACAGTTTTGAATCTGCATGAACATGTTACATCTGAGTTTGAGCACATTTAAAGTTTCATGTCCTGGGAGAACCTGTTGACATAATACCTGCCAGGAGTGAATTAATAAAATGAAATTTGAATAATGAAATTTAAAGAATAATTAGTAAATGGAAACAAACTCAATTTATTAGGCAGAATACATTTAAACTTTAGTAAGCAGGAATTTATAGAACAAGACTCAGACTACCAAGAATTTATTAACTTGTTCTGAAGACTCATATAAGCACTTAGACGGTATCTATCTCTGCATTTAGCAGACAGGGAAGTGCAACAGATAAGACATTTAAAAAGTCATTAACATGGATTTAAATTTAGTCTCTTAGATGTATGACCTGAGATAACTCATTTTCCCTTAAACTCAAATATTCACATCTCTGAACTTAAAATGTGACATTTTCTTTTTGTTTTTTGTCTATTCACCACATTTTTATTAGCTTCAAAAACTCAAATACAAGATACATTGGAAAAAAATATGAATGTTATACAGTATTTTAACAAGTGAATGTCACATTTAAAGTTCCTCTATATTATATACACTCAGAAATATAAAATCTTTGAAGAATGTGTACAAATAGTGGATGATTAAATTCATGCAGTGTATTCCTGCCAGGTCTTGCATAATCAATAAGAATATTCTATTGATTATTGTCTTTAATGAGAATTTATAAACTAGAAGCACTATAAACTCTTCAGATACATTATGTCTGTGTCTGCACTGTTTTAAAAGACTGCAATTCTCTAGGACTTAAGTTCAGTGGAATACAAGTAGCCTGGTACCTAGTTTGTTACAATAGCTAGCTGAATGGGATTACATGAAGTTGCCATCTCTGCTCCAAAAAGGTGACATATTTTAAAATAATAAAAATAAATCTAACTCAAAGCCAAAAAAACCCACTCTATTATTATTGTTGACATGATCATGAAAATTTGTCTCCTTTTTCTTTAGGGCTATACTAAAATTATATTAAAAATTATAAGGTATAAATCTGCGAAGATATGAAAACAAGATGTGGTCATCAACTACTAAGCAAGTGAACGAATTTTTACATCAGGACAGACTAAATGGAGGAATATTTGATAAATCAAAGCAGAAGGAGTTATATCCTTGAGCATGTGTGTATAGGATCAGAGTCAGTGGAAGAGGCAGTCAAGCCAGCAGAAACCTGAGAAAGCTCTGAAGTACCAGGTCCTAAAGGGGCAAACATAAGAGATGGAATTAAAAGGAAGAAGATTAATGAAAGATTTGGGTATGAAACAGTTCAGCATTAATGATACTTTTCTCTACCTATGTGGGTTTCTGGGCAAGTGAACCTGAGGTGAAATTTCCCATTCAATAAGTTCTAGAGGACTCTGTTATCTTTTAATAGCTTCATATTGAAATACACATATGCAAGCACATGCATGCACTTATACATGGCATACATGGGTACACACTCATAGTTAAATTTTATTAGAAAACGAGATAACATATTTTAAGAGATCATGTAGAATGAAAAATAAAGATCAAGAACAAGAAAAATGTATATATTACTTGTCTTGGAAGAAACAAGATGATTGGGGGAGATTTAATATTTTAATGATCTTAATAAATATCTTCAGGTCAAATTATGATAATAATAAATCCATACAAAAATAATATTCTATAGAAAACAAACAACATAAGGCTATTGGGAATGTAATCTATCATGTCCAAAATAAAGTAAAACCAGAAGAGTCAAAATAAAATTGGTACTTGAGATGTAAATATTAGAAGGCTATGAGAGAAGTGAAAGTGCTAATAGGAAGTTTATAGATATTATCTAAATAATTAAATCAAGAGATAATATTAGAGATTTGATAATAACTACAAGAAACAGCTCTCAGCGGAGAAATCTGAAGTTGGAGGTGTTGCTTTTCCTTATAAGCTCTTTTGTAATAGGAAATGTTTTAAATAAACACAATGTATTCTTTTCATTTTAAAAATAAAACTCTTGTACAAAACTTAATAGCATCTCTTTAGAAAACTATATAGTACATCACACTTGAAGTTTTTCAGATCAGAATTAATCGAAGCAATGATTGACCTCTGTATGAGAGCCACACTACATCAACTTTCATGTTTCTATTATTTTCAGTATGTATGAATCATTGTCTTGAATTAAAAATTATATGACTAAACCGGGAAATAGAGTTTTTATTAGTGGGATGTCAGAAAAGCTATCTTTATTATTAAATTGTTAATTTCATCATCTTTTTTATTTCCTGTCAGCAATCCTTTTAAATTTGTAGAATAGATCTATTTGTTATCATAGCCAAAAGAGAGTGGGACAGCCATGTTTCCTCTGTCTAAGGGACAAGTAGGAAAATGCTATTCCACTATATCCCAGAATAAAGTCATTGAAACATCATATAACTCAGAAGATTCTGCTAAAGAAAAGAAAATATCTTCCAGTTAGGAGAAGGGTAAATTTTTTATTCATTTTCCAATAACAAGGAAGATAGCTGCCAAACTTTTTTCTCTAAAACCAAGAGCACATCAGGTTTAAATAAAAGCTTCTAGATCAAGTCTTAGTTTTAAATCTTTTTCTCCTGAAAATTAGATTACTTCACTGTGCCAATTTGCTGTTATATTTTAAAATATATGGATTGGAAGCATTCTTGCATATCTAACATGTAGTCAATAAAAGAAAATAGTAGATAAAGAAGAAAAAAATACATTTTCAAAATAAAATGACATTAAGTTCATTTGAAATACATTTTCTTCAGTGTTTTGCGTGATTTCCTTGCCCTGAGACATCTGCATGAAAACAAAGTTCAGCAAAAAAATGTAAAAGACTTAAAAAAAATTACCCATTAAGATAATCAAAGCCATTGGAATTATATCAGATCTAACAGACTAACTGGGCATAGAAGGTGAAGTACGTAATTTTTTTTATCTACATGGTCTTCTTCAAAAACACAGAAATTTCTAGGTGAATAAGATACATATAGAATACCCATCCCAATGACCTTCATACACTCTGACATTGTAGAATTAAGAAAATAGTTGGCAGAGGATTCTTGGAGGTGTGTTGTATTGGATTCGTTTGTTTGTTTGTTTCTAGAACCAACAAACAGTTATACAGAATGTCTTTTATATCAGGAACTGTACTAACCAATGGGAATAAGAAAAAGTGAATGTGCTTGGTCAACACTGACTGAGTGTCCATTGCTTTTAGCACTGTGTGGATACCAAGACAGAAAAGTATGCGTGTCCTTTGGCTTCCAGTCCAGCAGGCAGTCCAGACAGATTCAAAATGGCCAGTTTGCATTGCATGAATTCATATCAACCAACACTTATTTAGGGATCACTGTATGTTAGACTTTGTGTCTGGACCTTTAAGACACCTAAAGATGGCCAATGGTAGACATGTCTAGCATCCTGTATTTCACAAAAAGATGCTTACCAGAAATATTTAATCATGTTCAAATTTCTTTCATCTTAAAACTAACAAGTTTAAATAAGCAAAGAATGAAACAACCAAGCAAACACCACTGTGGGGAAGAGCATGATTAAGAGTGATAAGGTTTCCTCCACTCTCTTTGGAGCTAAATTTATCAAAATAATTATTTTCTTCTATATTTATTTACCTCCTACCTTCTGCTCCTCACTCAGTCTACCATCATTTCCCTTTGGCCTTGTCAGTCATGATGAACGCAAGTACCCTTGATGAAATCAATAGTTACCTATAGGTTGCTGAACACATGGAATAAATGTTGGTCTTCACTTAACTTTATTTCTCCAAAGCACCTCAAATATTTCCCATCATCTATTTCTTAAAATCTCTTCCTTTGTCTTCCATGACATTATAGCTTCTTTTTCCTTCTCTGGAGGCTCTTTCTGTCTCTTACGTCACATTATTCTCAACGACAACCCATGATGAAATTTCCAAGGCTCATCGCTAGGATTTCCTTTCCTTTTCACCCTTCTCTTTCTCCTTAGTCCATCTGATCTATGCTTATGGTTCAGATTAATCAATGCTGACAATTTATAGCTTTTATTCCCTGCACAAACCTCTTTCTAGCCTAAAGAATCATATACATAACCTCCTAAAACATTTTATTCAGACATTTCAAAAATACTTCGAAATTAAATCCGCGCTTTTCTCCAAGCTTTTTTCTTCCTTTCTATCTTCATAATTGGCACCAATATTCATCCAATTGCATAACCTGAAAACCTGGATTATCCTTAAAATTTCTTTTTCCTTCCCTTCCTATATACAACCCAGGACAAAAGTCTATTGATTTTGTCTCATAAAACTATTTTGAATGTGTCCACTTTTCTCTTTCTCCTATGAGAACACTTTTATATATGGTAATAAATATATTACTGGTTTCATCATCTAATTCCATCTTGTTAAAATTCATTATCCATTTTGTAGCCAGAAGAGACTTATGCATACAGAAATTTTATTGTCATTCTCCTGTTTAAAATATTTGTTTTCCAAACTTATAAAGAAGTCTTAAAACTTTATTCTGTGAATCTTTGTGATCATGGAGAGCTTGTCAAAGATTTGTAAGCTCTTTAGTTTATCATCTTTTTTTTTTTTGCTCCACACATTAAATAAATAATTATTGAATTTCTGATATATAAAAAATGTTGTATTATGTACTAAAAATACATTGCTGAAATAAGATAGCATGTAAAAACCCTTATGAAAATTGTATTCCCAGATGGGATAGTAGTAGTGATGGTGGGAATATCACTTTTGTAATTGTGATAAAGGAAAATATCATAGGGATGAAATCTATTTATGTGCTTTCATGAGACATCAGCTCCAGGTATAAGTGCAGTTTCTCAGAACTAAGGAAAAAGCACTAGGTCAACTGTGAAAAGAGGATTCCCCTTAGGCCTAGACAAAGGGTCACTTAAGTGACCTGAATGGATTCTCCATTCCTCTGGGCCAGTCTGCCTTTTCCAAAACAGGATACACAGCTCAACAACATTGATGTTGCACCAAGTCCATCCTTCCACACCACTCTAATAGTTCCTAGAAAGAAAATTCAAATTAGAAAATGCAAATCATTTAGAGATAGAGTGTTCAAGAATCAAATTATAAATTAACAGATATTCCTTACAGACACAACATTTAATGTTTCTTTTTCACACTCAAACTCTGTCTCTATCCCATAATGCCCAATATTTTGCCAATCTTTGAAACATGTCAGAGCTGCTCCTTGTCAGAGACTAGGTAGTGTGGAAATGGATTAAAACAAAACAAAACAAAATAAAACATATATATATATATATATATATATGCACACACATAATTGTGATAAAGGAAATATAGAGTTTAAATATTATAAAAAATAGGAGAAAGATGGAAAGAATATCATTTTCAATATGAAAGTAAGCCCACACATGGAAAACTTAGATAAATAGGAAACTGATGTAACTGGAGAAGAGATGAAGAGATTTTGTTAGAAATAGATTAATATATACATAGGGACCAGATAATTATTATTCTAAATGACACATAAAGAAATACGGATTTTATTCAAAAGGCAATTAAGAGGTGGTTTATAGATTTTTTTAAAAAAAGAATGTAATAACATAAAATCTAGGAAGGCTGTTTAAAATCCAGAATATTAATATTTGTATTAGAGAACCAATTGAGTGAATACTTTATATTAAAAAACAATTTGATTCCATTAGGGAACCCAGAAGCAAAGTGTCATATTAGAAGATTTGGTAAGTAAAGAATTGGAAATAATAATGCAGTATATAGACCACTCTTGTCATAATTTCTTAATTTTACTGGTGGCTGTACAAACCTTCCTTCCCCCAAGTTGATCCTGAAAAGGACTTCTTAGTCTCATCATTCTAACCTGGTCATCTCCATATTTGTATTTTAATCGAAGGAATTCTACTTCTGTTTTTTACTAATCAGTGAGTTTCTTTAATGCCTGACTCAGGCCACATTTTCTCAAAGAACATACTGGCCAGCTTCATTTTGAATATCATCCTATTAAGTACTTTTGTGCTTTAATTTTGTTATATCTTCTCCTTATATCCATTTCCACATAGCAACTATTAGAATGCTGAACACAGAAGAGGCACTTGGCTTTATAATAAATGAAAGAACAAATTATTAGTTCCAAATTAACCATTTACTTTACTAGGTGTGAAAAAGTGTATGGTATCCAAAAGAAAAGATGTTGTCAGGAGTGTGTGTGTGTGTGTGTGTGTGTGTGTGTGTGTGTGTGTGTTTTACCTTGGCTTTGGATACATAAGTGTGGTTTGATGAATAAATGAATCAGGAAATAAAAAAAGAAAGGAATAATGAGGACGTTAATTTTATTGTGTAAGTCTCTTCCTGGTGGTAAATTTGATACTAAGAAATGTTCTGGAAAATTTTATTTTCTAGTTATTTCCATAAAGAAATTACACAGATACCTAATGGGCCTGAGATAATACTGTTTCTTTAGATAATTTTAAAAAGCAAAGAGAAATTTAATTTCCAACCTATATTATTTTAAAAATTGACATTTTTTCAGCTACGAACAATATGCTTCTCCTTTTGTCTCTGTTTTTATAGTAATTAATAATATATATTCACATGTTAAAAAATATATTATTTCTTATACATTTTGGTAGGGTCAAAGGTGAACTAAATCACAATACCTGGCCTATACTCTAATAAACAATTTTTCTTGTTTCTTAATATTGTCATTGATTAATAGCTATAACAAAGAATCAGACACCATCTTTGACAGTTTTCTGTGCATACCTTAGAAGGTCTACCCCTCTCTATTCCACTTCTGCCCTACATACATCCTGGCAGGCTAGAAAGTAAGCCCAGGTGCTCTGGGAAGTTCAAATTTTTTAAGACCCTGCTTCAGCACAAGAATCCTCACTCCAGGCCCACTCCTCTAATACCATAGAAACCTCAGGCTTCTACCCGCTGTCCCTTCTCTGCAGAACTGTTTTTGGATCATTTTGAGAAGCCTGCCTGGCTCTCAGAAAACCACACTATGTGAGTGATAAATCTTTTTCTATCCTGTTGGTGTGAATTACGAGTCTCAACACTAAAAACAAATTTTGGATGGTGGTTCTCTCATTTCTGTGCAGGGGCTACATCATGGCCTTTCTTAATTTACAAACCATCTTTCCAGAATAATTTTCATTTTTCTTGAAATAAATCTATGAGATTTACAGTCAGATTCTGTTAACTTTTTTGGGGGGAAAGTCAAAACAATAAAAAAAATATATATAATTATAGTGTATCAACTATATTCTTTCCATAGTCAAAGAAATCATTACGCTATCTTCTGATAGGCTTTCTTTCTGCTGAGTGTTCAGCTTTCATTGTAATTATTGTTCTTTTTGAATTATCTTTTATCAGAGGCTATTTTTTATAATTATCTTTGTGTCTGTGCTTTACTACAGCTTCATTAGGTTTTGTCAGTGAGTGTGTGTGTCATTAGAATTGTGTGTGTGTGTTTACCTTGGCCTTGGATACATTAAGCTTACTAAAATGGAAATGGGCTATTTCATTCATCCACACATTTCTCAGCCATATTTCTACAAATATCACTTCTACCCAATTTATTCTATTGTCTTTTTTTAGGAACTCAAATCACATATATTCTGGACCTTCTGAATCTATCCTTCATATTTTTTTTTAAATATCTGTCTTTAATTTTTTAATATCCTTGTCTCTTTTCTCATTGTGTGTAATTTCTTCATACAAATGTCTAGGTGACTAATTTCAGCAATGACAAATCTGAAGTTTAAACTCACTGTTTTAATTTTATTTAAATTATTTTATTTTTCAATACTAAAATTTCTTATTTAGTTTATTTTCAAATCTATCATAGATTTATTTGTATAGTTTACCTTTATTCTACTTTTATTTTATCTTTTATTTCCTTAAATGTGTAAAATCTATTTGTATTATACTCTATAACTCCAATATTCGATGTATTTTTTTAATCTGTTTTCATTTTGTAGCTGTTTCCTTATGACTTCTGTTTATGGTAGGAAACATCCTCAGACATTTAGTTGCTTTTGAATGTGAGCATCTATTTCCTGTATTTTTAGTTCTGAGAATTATTTAAAATTATGATTAAGGGGGCTATAATCTGGAAAAGATGCATTTGTTTCTGTCAAATTTCTGTGAATTTAAATGAGTTACCAACTTTGAGCTGTTTTAAAGCTCAGGGTATTTTTTATGGTAAAAGTGATACAAACAAACGTCAATCTGAACATGTAAACCTGTGCGAATGGAGACATAAATTCTACAAAAATGTCTCCTCCCCCCGCCCCCCTTTGTCTCAGGAGCAAGGTTTAATCACTCAAGTATCCTTCCCATTTCTATAAAAGTAAATTTTATTTCAAATTTACCTACTGAGAAGATTACTATTTAAATAATTTTGTGTTTGTGTGTGCATGTTGGGAGGGGGTCCTTAAATCTGAACTCCCATCTTGTTGAGCCTCTCTTTTTGTCTCTCATCAACTCACTTGTATAACTCATTCAAATTCTGGTTCTAGGCCACCAGGAATTGATAAATGAGACTAAAGGAAAGGGCAACTAGACTTATCTGCTTCTATCTATAACTTTCATTTTCTTATGGTTTATGATGGCTGATGAGTCACTTTTTTATGCCATCAGCTAAGCCAAATATTATAATTAAAAAAAATGTAAATTATACTGAAATTTTATGTGTTGCTTTATATGGAGTGATTGCTTTAAATAACTGGTTTGTTCTATGTCTATAAACGGAACCAGCCTTACCATTACTTATATACTATTGAAGTAGCCTGTGGCATTGATGGTGTAAAAGTATTTTTAGGGTACACAAATCAATTTTTATATAATATACATATTTAATATTAATCATTATATATATCAACATTCTTTCAAAATCTGGATTTCACATATTTTATCTCATAGGTGTAGAAAAATCTATCACCCTACATATATATATATATACACATATATATACATATTTATAAATTATATGTAAATATAATTAAACATAAATATATTTTTCACATATATTACTGTATTGTAAGAAAAATTTAGAATTGTTTTAAAATCTATATAAAGAAAATAATTTACAAGAGCAGAGAGATTTAAAAACCAAAGGTCTTATAAGAACTGAAGCCCAGGCTAAGTGACAAAAAAAGAGAACACAGACCATTAGAAAGGAAACACAAATTTGATTAGGTAAAATGGATCAATTCCTTAAAAAACACAATTTACCAAAACTCACATAAGAAATAGATAATCTGAATAGTCCCATATCTATTAAAGAAATTGAACTGATAATTCATAAATTTCTCAAACATTAAGCATGAGGCCAGATGTGTTCACTAGTGAATTCTACCAAATATTTAAGAAGTAATTATGCCAATTTTGTACAATCTCTTTCAGAGAATAGAAACGCAAGGAATATTCCCCAATTTCTATGAGGATATTACCACAATTATAACCAGATAAAGACATTATAAGAAAACTACAGTGCAATATCACTCATGAGCATAGATGTAAAAATTCTCAATAAAAATATGAGCAAAGTGAATCCAACTTTGTATAAAAAGAATTACACATCACAACTAGGTGGAATTTATTCCAGGAATGCAAAGCTGACTCAATATTCAAAAATTAATTAATGTAATCTATCACATCAATAAGCTAAAGAAAGAAATTACACGATTATATCAATACAGGAAAAGCATTTGACAAAATCTAATACCAATTCATGATGAAAACTCTCAGTAAACTAGAAATAGATTGAAACTTTCAAATTTGATAAAGAATATCTACAAAAAAATCATAGATACCTATTCTATAATGTCAAATAATTAGAATTATACATTTTATAGCCTTTCCAGGCTTGGCTTCTTTCATTTAGTAATGTGTGCATTTACTGGTGAGAAACTTAAAGCCTTCCAACTAAGGTTAGGTACAAGGCAAGGATATCCCTTTTTACCACTCTTCTTCAACATCATATTGAAATGCAATATGACATGAAACAGAAATAAAAGTCATACAGATTGGGAAGGAAGAATAAACTATTTATATTCTCAGTTGATATAATCTTCTACGTGGGAAATCCTAAAGAATTGAAGAACAACAACAACAAAATTCATGGAACTAATAAATAATAATTTATTTTGTAATAATAATAATTATTGCAAGATTATAGGATACAAAGTTAATACACGAAAGTGAATTGCTTTTCTATATACCATCAAAGAATAAGTTGTATTTGAAATAAAAACACAATACTATTTTCAGTAGCTCTAAAAATATAAAATACTTATGATTAAATCTAATAATATCTGTATAAGCTCTATATGAGGAAAACAAAATTCATATATAAAATCAAAGAACTAAATAAATGAGGAGGAGGAGAACAATAACAGCAGCAACAACATAAGAGAAACACTACTCTAATCTATTCTTTCCACAACAATCTGAAAAATCTCTTTTCAAATAATCTAACCCTGTCTTTTCCCTTAAAGATCATCAGGACTTCTCATTGTCATTTGAAATTTAGATTTGTTAATGTGCCCTAGAATCCATTCAACAATCTCAGTTCATCTGATTCTCTATTTTCATCTTTGTTTTTTCCTCTCAAAGTTCTACATTCTAGTAACAGACTTTATTTTCAATTCCTTAATTGTATGAACTGTAAGGCCTTTAGTTATATTATTCTCTCTGTTGAAAAGGCAAAATCCTTATTTCTGCCTTAAAATTCTCATAATTAAACTTTACACTCACTAAGAACTTCAGGAGAGGGGTATTCTCCAGCATTCCCTCCAATAGCATTAGCTATCTTCTTCTGTGTGTAGAAAGCAAACCATGTAACCCTGTGTTATAGCCCTTGCTATATTACGTAGTAATTACATATCTATTAGTCAGTATTCCACACTATTCTTTTAAGTTATAATAGAATGTCCCTGTTTCACAATTAAAGACCTTAATACTGTGTCTTGTATGTGGCAGATAGTTAATAAATATTTGCGGTATTAAAAATTTAAAAGATTTTCTATTAATATAAAAATTATATGGAAAATCTATTCATTTTCCATGCTAAAAACTAACTTTTATATTTCTGTTAAAGTCTATCTGTAGAAAATTATCTAAACTGAAATAGAATCTACTTAATAGGTTAACACAACATTCAGGTATTTTTCCCTCTAGAGTCACAAATAACTTCTTGATGACAGTGGCTAAGGGGCTGAGGGAAGCCTTTAAGTACTGTTGTTCCCTTCTATACAGAAAATGGTTAACATAGAAGCGCTGACTTCTTATAACATTGATCCTTAGCTGGTACCTAAGATCTTAAATTTCAGGAGGGTTCCTATCATCCTAGAACTGATAAAAGTGCTTTACTATGTCTAAACTGTTTGTATAAATAGTATAATTTATGATGAACATCTGGTTTCCTCTGGGTATCTGGAATTTTTGTAGGAGATAAGCAGAAGCAGCCTGTGTGACCAGACCCCAACAAAACCCATGGATGTGAGTCTCTAATGAGCTTCCTTGGGAGGTAACATTTTACAAATGCTGTCACCACTCCTTGCTAGGGGAATTAAGTGCATCCCATATGACTCCACTGGGAGAAAACCCTTGGGAAATTGGGCCCGATCTCCTAACACTTCACCCTATATACTTTCTCTTTGGTGTATCAATTTATCTCTACTTTATATCCATTCACCACATTAAGTCATAATCATAAGTAAAACAATATGGTGGGTCTATGTAGTGACTCATCAAAACTAGGGCTGAACTTGTGGACACAACACATCTTCATGCTCTCTCCTCCTCAATAATTTTCCTCTTTTTATGCCCATCTAAATCCATCTAATGCTTTCTTTCATTCCTTTTTACCACTTCCTTTTAAGCTTCCTTGTTCTGTTTTCTCTCCGTAGAAAACAGCATCCACTAGCTATACACTTTCAGGAAACTTGATTCATTTACATATTCAATCATACATTCAACTTTGAAAATTCATTCAATAAGCATTTAACAGGTATTTTATTTATTTTTATTTTTTATTAAAATTATTGGGGTGACATTGGTTAATAAAATAAAATATGTTTCAAGTGTACAATTCAATAATACATCATATGTATATTGCATTGTGTATTTACCATCCAAAGTTAAATTTACTTCTGCCATCAAATAGTTGACCCCAACTTTATCCTTATCTACCTCCTCCCCACTTTCGCCTGGTAACCACTAATCCACTGTCTGTGTCCATGAGTCTCTTAACAGATATTCTAGATGCTAGGCTCCATGAAACAAGTTTAGTAGGAGAAAATCCTATTCAGTCATCTAAACCTTACCTTGGAATAAGTAAAACAAATTAGCAAAGAAGTAATTATTTGTTCTTGCCATATATTGCATAAAAAAACAAATTACTACAAAGTATATTGATTTAAAACAACAATTTTATTTTACTCATATTTTGAAGGTCAGAAATTTAGAAGGAGCTCAGCTGGGCAGTTTGTTTCTGATTCATGTGGTGTCAGCTGCAGCATCAGGGCTGGAAGATCCACTTCTTCATTCATATGGCTTTTGCCTCACCGCCCTTTTGCTTTTCTCACCACATGACAACTCACTCTTCATGTCCTCATCATGTAGAAAGCTAATAAGCAAATTATTGCATGATGGACCTAGGATAGTCACAATTTTTACATAGAGACTGCCTTTGATGTGGCAAGATTACAACACACCAGGCCTCTTAAGGGATAGTGTCATCACTGATACAATGCCAATTCTGTCATATTTTATTTGTCAAGTCAGTTACAAGTCCTGCCTAGATTCAAGGAATGGAGACATCGACTCCACCTCTTCATAGGAGTATGGCAAATTATAATGCAGAAGAGCTTATGGAGAGGGCAATATTGTGGCATTCACTCTGGAAAATAAAAATTTCCACAATAATTGTGGAACAAGTACTATACAAATTTTTAAAAAATGAGAGTTTGTCAGAGAATATAATTGCTACCTGTTCTAGAATGATGAAGTTTAATAATGTTTTCCTGGAAGAGTTAAATTTAGTTTAAACGAAGGAAGTGCTTATCCTAATAATGACGATAGCAGAGGTGAATTTGTTCAAGGCCGAAAGAGCCCTGGCTAAGTCCCAGAGGTGGAATAAGCACTGAATTTTCTAAAAATTTAATAATTTTCAGGATAGTCTTGGTTGGAAAGTAGATGTCAATTTTGTGGTGAAAAATAAGGCTGATAGGATAACAGCATGTGCCAGCTTTCTAACGGTCCTCAGCATAGGGGTCTACAGCCTTGTTCTATAAAGAATCAATGAGTTAATAATTTAGGTTTTACAGATGAAAGTAAAAAATAAAGGATATTATGTAGATAATTATATAATGATTTAAAATGTAAATTTTTTTAAAAGTAAATTTATTCTTAGTTTTCAGAGCTTACAAAAATAAGGGGTGCCCTGGGTTTGGCCCATAGGTCATAATTTGCTAATTCCTACAGTAGATATTTTACATTTTAGTCTATAAGCAATTGTAGAAAGTTTTATTTAGGAAAAACACATGGTCAGATATGAATTTTGGAAAGATCAATCTAATAACACTGCAGGAATTGAAGTAAAACTAGTTACAGCAAAACTAGGTAAGAAGTTCTTGGAACTATCAAGTGAATATCATAATAATCTGAGCTAGTCTATGGCCATGCTATCCTGAACAAGCCCGATCCCGTCTGATCTCAGAAGCTGAGGTCAGGCCTGGTTAATACTTGGATGGGAGACCACCTAGAAAGACCACGTGCTGTAGGTGTAAAAAAAATAAGAGATTGTAAGCTGACAAGGTCCTTGCAATCTATGAGGTCAACCAAGGGTTGCTTCGCCTAAAAAAATTAAATAAAATCATCATCATCATCATCATCATCATCATCATCATCTGAGCTAAAGAAGTATAATAAACAGAATGTGGTATCTTAGAAATTCTCTGAATTTTAGTGTATACAAAGAGCGATTAGTCGAAGATAACTTTCCAGTCTCTTACTGATGAAATGGCATTTGGTGATGCCATTTAAAAAGGAACACAAAGGGGAAGCATGTAGAAATAATAAAGTATGTTTTAAATAAAATTAAACTGCCTATGAATAATCCAGATATGGAGATTTGTGTATGTGTGCTGTGTGTGTGTGTGTGTGTGTGTGTGTGTGTGTGTGTGTATTTCAGGATAGAGCCCTTGTTTGGTGATGAAGATGTGGAAGTTTAACATATCGACAATAATTGAAACCACAAACATGACTGGGCTTACCAAATGTAAATATTCGAATTAAAATTTAAGGAGTCCATTTATTTCCTGTAAGATTGTTAAACATGTGTATTTGTATTTTAGAATTGCTTAATTTAGAATTCCCCTTTGTAGCTTACCTGTAATCCCCGCCACCAGTACCAGCTTTATTATTTATTAGCATTGATTCTTAAACTTCAATTTGTCATATGTATTTAAACAAGCCTGTCTTTCAGCGATTGATTTAAACTCTTTCATTTGATATTGTGCCCTTAAACTTGGTTAGTTGTCTCTTAATTTAAGATGCCTACACCCAAGATCTGAATTGATAAGGGATCTCCTTTTGTTTCACATATTTTTAATCTTTGACTTTTTAAAAAGGTATTTTAACTAAATGAATCAAATCATGATTAGTTCTGGATTGCAAATAAGTGTCCCCAACTACTTCTAAACATTATCATGTTTTGTGACTGAGGAGAGCAAAGACCTCAGAATTTATTGTAGCTCTTTCTTACAGAGAAAAGACAAAAATGTAATGCTTACCTGATTAAGGCTCACATAATGTAAGAAATAATGTTGCATAATTCAATTCCTCTTTAAATCTTTATTAGCTATCCATTATGTTACTAGGCATCGCCAATATCAAAGTGTGTTTCTTTCTTCTTGGAATGTTGCTAATTGACATTAATTTCATCCTTTCCATTTAGTTGAGACAATGTAACCTGTTCTTATTAACAAAATGTTCTTCTGAAATGAGGTAATTAAAAGCAGATCCCCGCCCCCTTCTCTGAAGGTTATATGTGTAGTATCAAGTGAAAGAACAGGAAGCCATGACATGAAAGAATATTGGTTCCTGAATGACCCATAACAAAATGTGATTTGTTAAGAAATAAAACGTTAATGACTGAACTAATGACATTTTGGGGAATGCTTATTTCAGCAGTTTTCATTATTTACGTAAACTGATTCAGCTTTTCACTTTTTATTATTGAAATAGAATTTTAATAACCACCACACTCATCTGGAGATCTGTATCAGATTTACCTAAAAAAAAACTTAAAAAAAAAATGAATATCTGGCTCAGTCAACTTAAGTTAACAGTGAATGCATACTGGGCATGTGTAGATCTCAAAAGAAGTACATATAATTTTGTTGTTCACTTCTGGTTAAGAATTATTCCATAAGCTTTTTATCTTATAAGGGGGATATTATCTCTCACAATGACCAGCTTAAATTAGTCAATTAAATTTCACTATACATGTTTCTATACTTATCATAGTAACATTTAGAGATTTGGTATTTTTATAATTTAAATTAAATTTATAATAATTATTGACTTCTAGATCAAAATTTTAGATAACATATTTCATGAATGTAAAATGCATAATGTCTATCAATAAAGGAATCTCTGAATACATGTTCAGACAAAAAGCATATCTAAGATAGTATGGTCATCTGGCTGACCACTTTGCTGAAAATAACTGTTTCTCAAGATGCAATTTAGACTTATATATCTTGCATTTACTTCATTTTCTTAATTTCTATCAAAAAAATAAAGAATAAATTTAAACTTATTTGGTACTATTTAAAGGAAGGTTGTTATCTTAATCTCTTGTTTTATCTCAGAAACTGAGTATATGTGTTGGGGACACAGGAAAACAAATATGTATTGGATGATAAGACAACATAAATTATTTCAGGTGAGTCAATTGATTGAGAAAATACATTGATAATTGACAAACATTCAGATTTATTATCCCAGGGTGTGAGCTGCAAATTAAATCATCAAAAACATTCTTTATTCATTTACTTGTTTATTCATTCATAATTCAACATTTATCTGTTGAGCAACTCGTATGTTTTAGGCCTAGAAGTTGATAATAAAAAAATACCTATGGAATTTTTTTCTTCATAGTAAGACAGAGTTTACAATATTTTTACCCCTAGTGTTAAAGAATAGGCATTATCTTAACAGTAAGCATGATGGCATAGGTTTATGTATGGAAAAAACAGATCATGGGTTCTAAGCCATATTGAGCCCTTCTTGGTGTGAGACAGTATCCAGATAGCAAGGGAGGAGCTTGTGCTGGGAGAAATTAAAGAAGAATTAAAATTGATACTCATATACTCATTTTTTACTATTATTTATATTATTGTTTTATTCCAAAAGTAACGCAAGTAATATTTAACATCAGAAAAGTAACAAAAGAATTTTGAAAAGACAAATAGTGATTTTTCTTATATCGATCGTTTGCTAAGTGACTCCAACCTTGTGGGTTGAAAGTATGTGGAAACAAGTCTCAATCAGATTACTACCCCAGTTTGGGTGCAAAAGGAAAACTAGATGAAATTAAGAAGGAGACAATTTAATTAATTATTTTCAAAAGTGGCATTAATAATGAGTTGAAGAGTAGTTTTATGCAAAGATATATTAAACCTGGGGTTATTTTATTGATGAGTTGTACATATTAAAGTTATTAGTAGAAACTTTGTAATTTAAGAGTGTATGACAAGATAAAAATGGTCAACAAAGGCATGTGTCACATATGGCAACAGTATATTCTGAAATATGTGATGGGACCTCCACCTGACTGTATGCAAAATCAGTATGTTTGTGTCAACTTAATTGTTATTAAGTAAAAACTTGTGCAGTATGACAAATTGCTATACATATTTTGGAATGAGTTTTATATATGGTTATTGACTTCACCTGGTTTTTCTTACAGTCCTGGTCTCTGTCAACTTATCAGGCCTGAATATGCGATGTTCTGTGACACAAGATTAAATAGGATAATTCATGTGGAAACGCTCTGAAAGTCATAGGGTGCATATTTGTTTATGTACTGCATTATGCATGAACAAGTGTGATGTTTCAGACCAAACAAGCTGAGTGGTAGATCACTTGTTATTTTGTTGGCCCTGGGGATAAATCTCTGCCTAATATTATTCACAACCAGTTGCTGTAAGAGCCTATATTTTGGGGTTAGAGATTACCCTTAAAGGGAAAACAAGTATCCTATTTAAAATGTGATGCTCTTGGAGAAGCTAACACAATATTATTAGTCATTTTCACATCAGAATAAAATACCATATTTTCTTTCTTTTTGATATTTCCCTTTGACAGCAAGACATTAAAGAAATGAGGATCTTGTAGGAAATAAAATGATTAAGAATGTGTAGCAGAGTAGAATTCTCTAGAAAAGGCAAAAGTACATAAGTGTCCTGTATAGCAGGAGGAAATTAGAATGAATGAAACTGGTCAAGGAGTCAGGAGAATTCTTTCTGCATCTTGGCTTTCCCACTGACTGTTTTTATGACCTTGGGCATCTATAATTTATTATAAATATACATATTTTAATAACAATATACTGAAAATTCTAATAGTCTATGCAGTTAAGATGTATTTGTATTCTAAGAAGCATTCGCTTATGCAAAAGGAATCATAAATAGATTTACGATTATTTCCCCTTTGCCATTGTACATCTATTAACTCTAATAGTTTTATGAATCTTTATTTTGCCTTATTTTTCCCTAAATTTATTATTCATTCTAAATCCTGAAGTGAAATTTATACCAGGCTTGTTATTAACATTTTATTGTTTTTATATAAATATAACTAAACTTTATTAAATAATACTAAAATTTTATTTTCCAGCTAATTATAAAAGTCCCAGAAAAAAAAAAAAGAGGATTCAAACAAACCTTAGTAAATAGTGCTTTCAAGCTTATATGCAAATAAATAAGAAATAAATAGATTAGGTGACTTTAAAGGGAAGTAAAAGAAGCATTGCAGACAAAACGCTTTTGGATGGACAAATGTTAGAGTTCAAGATGTATGTGTTTAACACTAGATTTATTCTGATTAACTTGTGTTTTGCACACTACTAAAAAGATTTTTTTTTTTTCAGGGAGTATCCTCTATGTGCATCTAGGGAGTAATTAATCGGATTTGCTATGAAGTATCCATACATCTAAATTATCTAGTATACTCCCAAGGTTTAGCACATTGTTTAAAGGCAATGATTTAGTAGTTAGAAGTGGAAGACAAGCAGAATTGATTGGAAAATAAAATGTAGAATTGAGAGAGAAATTTATGCTCTGAAACATCTTTCCCAGAAGAAACTCAGTTCTCTTTACACGTCATGACTCTTCTTCAATCTACTTTCCTGTCTCCTAATATTGAACTGCTTTCTTATGTTTGGATATCTCCTGTCTTGCTTTCATAAATTATAAAGTAAAGATCAAATAGTAAAAGAAAGAAATTCAAATCTTTGTTTTAGTCTGGTTATATATCATTTAGTACCATGTTCACACATAACACAAAATACAAAATTTTTAATACCTTGCACTTTAAAAAAAATTTTTTTATATACAAATTACTTTTAAAAAGTGTGACTAGAACCTTTAGGCTTGCAAGACTCCTTTTGGTAGTTAGTCAACTATCACGCTGTGCACTGACTATCATGGTAACAGGGAGTTTCTATTCATATTGACTCATACTCTTGGTTTCACACATCTCAGTCATTTTTGCTAATGATCGTGAACTCTGGTCTCCTCTTTAATCTTCACCTCTTTAATCTTCACCTCATACTTTGTAATTTGATAGATTTTTTCTTAGGGTTTTGAGTTTGCTCGTTGTACTTCTGTTGACTTCTGTGTCTGTATTTCATTGAGATCTATGCCCCTCTGAGACTGAATATCTCATCATAGGCTGTGTCATCTCCTGTACTCATTGTTCTCATCAGGAGGAAGAGGCTCCGTGCAAACAGAGCCTCAGCATGTATTTTGAGAAAATATTTTGAATTCCTATTAAATGAATCCAAACATAACATGGTGTGATTAAATCATTTAGAGATAACGTCTATTTATTAAATTTACTGCCCAGGCATGATAATTATTTATCTTATAATTTAGTTCACAAAGTAATATTGAGATATTTATTTAAAATGAGGAAACTGAGATACAGAAAGATTAAATAACTTTCAAACAATCCGACAATCTCACAGAATGGGTAAACAAAAAAGTTTAGATTAATCAAGATAAATAATTCTGATTCCAAAATCTGTGCTCTATTCTTTCCCTTTAAAAATGTACATTAGATTAGGTAGGTCAATAAATTAATTGATAGATCTATAGACAGATAGATATAAACTGTATAGATATAAATAAAATAAAGATACATATATAATTACATCATACAGGTAATATTTGCTTAATATGGAAAATTTATAAAGTAAGTATAACCTTAAAGAACATCAACAACGGAGAGTACTTCTGGAATGGCAATGTCCTTTAAAAATTCATTTTTCATGAGGACAAAGGAAACACTAGCAAAACTGTCAAAATCAACTTTTTTAAAACTGGAAATTTACTAAATGATTGCAACAATCTGAGAAGTATGTATTTTTGAAAAATGGTAATCTTTGAAAGAACAGCTGGATCTGTGACATTTTAACTTGCCCTAAACATATCATCCTCTCTCAACTTTGCAGTAGCTCTGAAAACCAAAAGATTCATAAGTTATGAAAACCAACATTTAGCAACCAATGGAGGAAGCAGATTGAATTTGATATTTCCCAAAAGTCCAATCTCTGGAAAATTTTTGCTGTTTGAGCTGATCGACAACTAAGTGAAAAGTTCAATTCCGAGAGATTTTTTTTCTTTACCTCTGTCAGAGTGTGCTCTCTGTAAACAGCCCTATCTTGTCAAAAACAATTAGCAGCAATAGTTTAAGATTCCAGATGCCTAAGTTGAGGATATAAGCCACATTTATAAGAGGCTGACCAAAAAACTTAAGACAAAATTTAAAGAATAAAATGTCTCTAGAAGAGTTTGATAAGCACCAACATCTGATTTTGAATTTTTAAGGACTTGTACACACCCAGGGCTGTGCGCATGTCCAAGAATGACCAAAGAGGGTCCTAACCTCTCACTTCTAAGTGACCTTAAGTTTGTGAACATACAGGAAGTGAAGATTACTCTTAGTTGCCTGACAAAGGTTTTAAAGAGTGTCACAACTGACACACACAAGCTTGAAGAACTATATGTCCAAGATATTTGAGGATATTTAAGGATTGTCATTCTTATCATTAGCTGACCCAAAAGTTATCAATGAAGAGACTTGCACACAGAAAAGAACAAAACTTAACAAAATTAGTTTAGGAAAGTCCCTAAGAAACAAACAGCAAAAATAACAACAAATATCAACAGCAACAAAACCTGGGGATCTAGTTTCCAGGATTGACATATTATATTATGTTAAATGTCCAGTTGTAAACAAAAATGTATGAAAGCTACAAAGAAACGGTAAAGTATGACCTATGAAGAGGATTTTGAAAAGCTGTTGATAAAAATCATCCTTGAGGAGACTCAGATATTGAACTTACTAGACAAAAAATTCAAAAGCAGCTATTAAGAATATGGTCAAAAGACTAAAAGAAATTATGTCTAAATTAAAAAAACAAAAACAAAACAAACACTAAAAACCATGAGAACAATGGCTTCTAAACAGCAAATACCAATAAAGGCATAGAGATTATAAAAAGAGAATACAGTTCTGGTGTAGAAAATTAACAATAACTAAAATAACAAAATTGTATTGAGGGGTTCAGGAGCAGATTTATACTTGAAGAGGAAAGAATGAATGAACTTAAATACAGGTCAATTAAAAATTTTTAGTTTGAAGAACAAATATTTAAAAGTGTAAAAAATGAGTAAAGTCTTAGTGCCTGTGAATACCATCAACCATACAGCATATGCAAAATAGTTATCCCAGAAAAAGAGGAAAATGAGATAAAAGGTAAGAAAATTTTTTTGAAAATTTAATGTCTAAAAACATCCTCAATTCGATGAATAATAAATCTACACATTAAAAAAGTCAATGCAATCCGAGGAGGAGAAAATTGAAGACACCCACACTGAAACACATCATAATCAAATTGCTAAAATCTTAAGACAAAGAGAGAATCTTTTTTATTTTGTTTAAATATCTAGCATTCGAAAAAAAAAATCTGTCAGAACAATAGCTGAACACAAACTTCACTGAGGAACAGAGACTTCACTGAAAATGCACAAAAAGGAATACTGTCTCTGCAAAAATGGAAAAACCAGCCTTCAATATTTAAAAAAGAGAAAAAAAAACCTTGAATACGTATGAAAATATGGTTTCCATAGTTATCACATTATAATATTCAAATATTCAGTTTTCCAACCCCAGAACATTATGAAACATACAAAGACAAAAGAAAAAAATAGTCCTTTTATAGGAACAACAACAAAAATTTGACAGAAACCATTTCAAGTAAACCCAATATGAAAATTATTAGAAAAAGACTTTAAAACAACTGTCTTAAATATGTTTAAAGAACAAAATAATATCATGGTTGAAGAACTAGAGAAAAGCAGGAAAACAGTGCATGAACAACATGGGTATATCGATAAATAGATGGAAATTAAAATAAGAAACAAAACAGAAATTCTGGATCTGGAAAGTATAATGAGTAAAATAAAAATTTGCTACAGGAGTTCAATGGCAGATATGAGCAGGCAGAAATCAATAAGTACACTTGAAAATAAGATACTTGATATTCATTCTGAAGAAAAAGAAATAAGAAAAGTGAACAGAGTATAAGTGACTTGTACATCATCATGTGTACTGCATACATGTTATGAGAGTTCCAGAAAGGGAATAAAGAGAACAAGGGACAGAAAAAAATATTTGAATAGTGTCCAAAAACTTTCCAAATTTGAGGAAAGATATAAATCTACACATTACTCAAAGAGATTCTCTCTGAAACACATAATTAAATTGTCAAAAGACAGAGATTCCTGAAAGCAGCAAAAAAATAAAAAATAAAAAGATTCATTACATGACAAAGATCTTCAATAAAATTGATTTTGATTGGCAATCATGTATTCCAAAATGCAGTAAAGTTGTCACTTTTAAAAGTGCTAAAAGGAAGACTATCAAACAAAAATTTACATCAAGTAAAGCTATTTTTCAAAACAAAGGAAAATCAAGACATTCCTAGATAAATAAAAACTAAGAGTTTACTGCCAACTGACCTGCCGTTGGCAGGAAATATTAAGTTTTTCAGAATTAAATGAACATTAGACAATAACTCTTATCCACACAAAAAGAAAAATAAAGAATAAAGTTGTATATATAGGTAAATATAAAGATAGGATAAATGTGTCTTTATAATTCTCTTATCTGAGTTGAAGCATTTGCATAAAACAAGAATTATAAACTGTGTTTGTAGCATTATAATATATAAAGATGAAATTAGTATGACCATAACTTTACAAAAGAATGTAGAAAATATAGATACGTTAGAGTAAATTTTGTATATACTGTAGGATATAAATTGATATTAATCTAAACTGAATTGTTATAAATTAACATGGGAAACTACTAAGTAGGTAAATTTTAAAATATTGCCAAATTAACAAAAAGTAAATTTAAAAAGTGTGTTACAGAATATCTATTTAACACAAAGGAAGACAGTAAGGCAGAATAGAAGAACAACAAAAATGTCAGACATATAGAAAAGAAATATTAAAATGCACACCTATATCCTGTCATATCAGTAACTACATTTAATTTGACTAAATAGAAAATCAAAAAGGAAACATTGTCTCAATAAATTAAAAATACACTTTAAATATGTAGACACGAATATATCTAATGTGAAAGGATGGAAAAGTTTACCAAGTGAACAATAACCAAAAAGGAGCTATAGTGTCTAAACTAATAACTGACAAAACAAACTGTAAGACAAAAATTATTACTAGAGGAAGAGTAATTTCAATTTCAAAATAGACAATTTATTAAGAGAACAAAATTACCAAAACACATGTGCTTAAAAGCAAAATGCTAAAATATATGAAGCAAAATTGACAGAATTAAAGGAAGCAACATATAATTCAACAATAATAATTGGACATTTTAATACTCCACTTTATTTAGATATAATTGACATATAAAAATGTATATATTAAGGTATAACATATGGTATTTTGATATATGTATAAATTATGAAATTATTGCCACAATCACAAATTAATGTATTAGCACATTAACATTTCCTTACATAATTACTTTGCGTGTGTGTTGAGAACACTTAAGATTAATTCTCTTAGCAAATTTCAGGTATATAATATGGTACTATTAACTATAGTTACCATACTATAAATCTTTAGAAAGTGTTCATCCCGCATAACTGAAACTTTGTAACTTTGGACAAACATCTACTCTCTGCTTTTATGAGTTCAACTTTTTAAGATTCCCCATATAAGTGAGATCATGCAGTATTTGTCTTTCTGTACCTAACTTATTTCACTTTGCATAATGTCCTCCAGGTTCATTCCTGTTCTCACAAATGACACATTTTTAAATTCATTTATCCACTGATGGACATTTGGTTTGTTTCCATATCTTGGCTATAGTGAATAATGCTCTTTGATTGTGATTTCATTTCACTCACATATATACTTAGAAGTGGAATTCTTGGATCATTAAGTAGTTCTATTTTTAATCTTTCTGTGAATCTCTGTAATGTTTTCTATAATGGCTATACCGGTTTACATTCTCACCAACAGTGTATAAGGGTTCCTTTTTCTCCACTTTCTTGCCAACACTTGTTATCTTTTGTCTTTTTAGGTAATATCTATTACAACAAGTGTGAGGTCTCATTAGTGTTTTGATTTGCATTTCTTTGATGATCAGTGATGTTGAAAAACTTCATATATTTGTTGGACATTTTTATGTCTTCTTTTGAGAAATGTCTATTCAGGTCCACTACCATACTGTTTTGATTACTATAGCTTTGTAATATATTTTGAAGTCAATAAGTACAATGTGTCCAGCTTTCTTGTTCTCACTCAAGATTGCCTTGGCCATTCAAAATCTTTTCTGATTCCATAGGAATTTTAGGACTGTTTTTCTCTATTTCTTTAAAGAATGTCATTGGGGTTTTGATAGGAACTGCATTTAATTTCTAGATCACTTTTGGTGTTATGATCCTTTTAACAATAAAAATTCCTAAAATCCATAAACATATGATGTCTTTTCATTTATAGGTGTGTCTTTTTTAACTTCCTTCATCGTTTTATATTTTCACTGTACAAATATTTTGCCTCTTTGGTTAAGTTTATACCTAATTATTTTTTTGTTCATTCATTTTATCTTGAATGGAATTGTTTTCTTAATTCTATTTTTAGATAGTTCATTATTTATGTAGAGAAACATAAATGATTTCTGTATTTTGACTTTGTATCCTGCACCATGACTGAATTTATTTTTTTTTAATTCTAACAGTTTTTTTAACCAAATAAAAAAACATTCTTTTTGGAAGAGCCTTCAGCCTTTTCAATGTACATAATTATGTTATCTTCAAGCAAAGATAATTTTATTTCTTCCTTCTTTACTTCTTTCTAAATCTTTAATTTCTACTTCCTGTTTGTTTAATTTATCTCTCCTGGCATTTTACTATAAGCCACTTAGTTTGGAGATTTCCTTAGCAAAATATTCATTTTTATTACTCGTAAGTTCAACCTTCCACAAAACACTAGGACACAGACATAATTCAACCAAAATCTTTTCCAATTCATAACAAAGATGATGTTCTCTCCATTGTCTAATCATACGTTTCTTATTTCCTTCTAAGACATCATTAGAAAGGTCCTAACCATCCATATTTCTACCCACATTCTGTTCAGGATTATTTATGTATTCCGTAAGAAGATTGAGATTTTCTGTAGAGCTCTCCATTTTTTTCTGAAACCTCGCAAGGTTTATTCTTAACAGTTCATTCACAGAAATGTGAATGCATCTCCAAAATTTTCAGCTTCTACCCATTTCCATGTTGCAAAGCCACTTCCACATTTTTAGGCATCTGTTATAGTAACACCTGATAGTGAGACTGATGAAATCTGAATACCTATAGATCTCTGTTTCCTTCTCTCTTAAGGATCTTATTGCCCAGTGCCTTGCAGTATCATTATTGTTATAATCTGTTCAACTTTTATTTGCTATAATACAGGAATATCAAATTCTTATATTCAAATTGTTTTTCATAATTTTTTTTTGCAAATATCTTGCAGTCAGAATATAATTATATACCTTAGTATCCCAAAAGAGAAAACAAATTCTAACACTGGTGGTAAGAAGTTATCTATCTATAGAAAGAATAGGGGTCCCAGGTTTAGAGTAATTTGAATTTATTAAGATAGTGGCAGTAGAAACAGAGGAAATGAGGTACGCAATAAAACTTTGGAAGAAGAAATAAAAATCCAGTTTAGATAATTGTATATGTGGTAAGGAAATGATCTGCCCAAGGTCATTTTGGGCAGCTTCAGGACCTATATAATGCATCAAAGTACTTGACTTTCTGACAGCAGAGAGCTCCTGACACTCAGGAGCAAAAGCGATTGCAGAAAAGGAATATCTGGAAGAAGAGTTGCTAGGGTGAAATTCCTCCCTTGTGATATGCCAGCAGGCATTTTAAAAACATAGTCCCTACAGAACTTTTACAGTTTCCTAAGTGTATGATTCATAATTATATAATGTGAAATACTTGTAGTTAGCATTTTATAACCCCATTACCTCATTTGTTGTAAAGTTCATGCAACATTTCTCTCATCATTAATATACACTAGGCATAAGAGAAGGAATGGAAAGTGAAGGAGAAAGAAACAAGACACAGCTCCCATTATCAAAGTGTTTATTGTCTAGATGGCTTAACAGATAAGCATGATACAACAGGATAGCTGCTATAATAGAGGTGCTTCTAGGTGCAAGGGGCTCATGGGCTAGCAGAGTCATTCTGCCTGAATCAATTGAGAAAAAGGACAGCTTGTAAATTAAAAGAAAAACTTTCTTTCTCCAAATATCTATGACCTGATTGAAATTAGAAAAAAAATGTTTTGGAGCTATATATGGGAAATATGAAGTCAGTAGCAGGGAGAACCTCTGACAAAATCTGACCTGCTTAGGTGCAATGCCAAGAGTCCTTGGGGTAATCTTGTTTACAATGACATATTGATGACTTTATAAGGATCAGAGATTTTATTAAACTTAACAATGCTTATTTCATTAATTAATCCTAGCGACACATGCATTCTTTATTTTATCCATTTTTTAAAAAAAATTAAATAATTCCCATAGGTATTTCAAGCTATCATCAAAGTATACATTTATTTAAAAGCCATTTTAAAACCCTCCACTATATGCTCGAATTCAGTTATTTATTTGAAAATGATGAAATATTTATAACAAATAATTTTATAAACTGCTAACACATAATCACTTTCTCTTAAATGCTGAAAGTCAAATTCTTTTGTTCCCATCATCATAAAAATCACCAGGTTGCAGCAAACCTTAGAGGCTGTAGAGAAGCAAAACTGAGACCTCGGGAGGAAGAGTGACTTGGTAAAGGTCACACTGCTAATTGGCAAGCGTGACATTTAGAATTTAAGGTTTGCTTCACTAAACTTCTTTTTGAGAAAAGAAAGTTTTACAGAAATATCAAACAAATAATCTGACAGAATAGAGATCTCACTGATGATGCGAAAAAGCATCAGACAGGAGAGTGGGAAAGGCAATGAGAGAAGCAGCAGAGGAATGGGTGGTATGTGTGATACATTAGAAGTTACTTGCAAAGAACTTCCTCTATTTCTCTGCCTGTCAGTGAGCTAGCACAGCGTACTGCTTATAAAGACAGATGCTGGAGTTATCTGGGCTTTCAATCTCAACTCAGCCTCTTTCTAGCTCTGTGAACTTCACCTATCTACTTAAACTCTCTGTGTCTCCAATGCTTCATCTGAAAAGCGGGGAAAATAAACTATCTCATTAGTTACTGTGCAGATTTAATATGTTAATACATTTTGGATGAAGTACATGGCATATTGTAATCCCCAAGTTGTGTTTACTTTTATTAACTATGGCAATAATCTTGAGGACTGTGTCTGTGTCTATCTGGTTTTAATGAAGATTTAGGAATTGTTGAAGAAAGCTTGAGAGATGAAGAACTTAGAGATCAACTGTTCAATACATAAATTTGGAGTTCTGAAGTGAAAGATGAAGTTGTGAAGTGCGTGTTCTGTGTCACTAGAAAATCAATGTCACAGATATGAGTAGAAACAGTAATACAATCTAAAGATAAAGGGAAACATTTAAAAAAGCATTTTGACACAAATAAAAGTGAAGATCACAATGTCCTCATTGTGTGGAGTATAACTGCAGAACCTTAAAATATCAGACATGGTAGTGAGATCATTATAAGAATATTAGAGATCAATTAATTCAACATATCCATTTTACAGATACAGAACTTGATTTTCAGGAAAGTAATTTTATCAATATCACATCTTGCTTCACAGAAGAATTGGAAGAGAACCCACAGGTCTCAGTTAAGAACAGCTGGCCCTAACCAAACTGGCATTGGCAATAAAAGTCCATTTTACATGTGGCTTTCCTTTTTCCTTGGTAACTCCGCCCTGTCATCACAGTCTGAATTTTAGTTTTATCGAATGGACCAAACCAAATGGTGTTGGAGGATGGTAGCTAGCTAGGTAGTATCCAGGGATAGCACAGTAGCTAGGAATCTCAGGAGCTGAGCTTTTTCATGGAGCAACAAGCCCTTTAGGCATACAGGTTATTAACAGAACCACTGGGGCCCATCTTGAAATTAGCAAATGGCGTTCCTGCTCCAAAATGTTGTCAGATAGATCTAAGCAGAAGCTCTTCCTCAGAAGTACTGCTGTATTGCATTGTGAATAAACAGTGAAAGGGTTACCCACTCCCAGGACAGGGAAATGATATAAAGTTGTGAGAGTAGAAAATACAACAAGAACCCAATAATGAGTACCAGGACACAGGATCATAGCAAGACTAGCGAACACATTGACCTAATGCTGAACCTCAAAGACCCAGTCTCGGTCCCCTTTCATTTCTGCTGATTTTAAGGATAGGTTGCTAAATGGGGGGCATATAGGAACTAATAGTAAGTGAAGATTCCTCAACAGTGTGAATTTAAGTGAGTATGGGAAGAGCCAGGAGTCATTAATGCCATTCAGTACCTCTGGAAGGATGTCCTGTGAGCTTATGAATTTGAGCGCAAGTTAGTTCAATGGTTCACAAACTGAATTGCCTAACCTGAGAGTTACTTAGAGATACCAGCCTGGTCCTAAGGAAAGGCAAAAAGGCTCAAACAATTGGATACCCCGTCCTCATTCTCTTTTTATCTACTTTATATAGTTTTATATACATTTTATTTGAAAGACAACATTCCTGTCAAAATATAATAATAAAACAAAAACTGTCATTGAATATCTTGAATTCCCCTTTTCGCTATCAAATCTTTCTTGTTCTGAGTTCCATTCTTTCGTAGTCTTGTTCAAAAACTGGCAAATTTTATAAACTTAGTTAAACTCAGCTGTTTATAAGTGATAATAGCTTTATTCATTCATTTATTCATTTAGTTAGTATCCATTTATTCATCCTCTTAGCGAACATTAAGAGAATATGAAACACAAAAGAGTAATAATCTTCTATGAAGAGAGACACCCAAATGACCAACAATATGGCATTGCACAGTAAGATGCAGATATGGGTTTCCATGGAGGAGCAAGCTCTGTTAGTGGGGGTTGATGTTACAAGACAGTTAGGGACCTCCTGGAGTATATATGTTAGGGATGGGGGGAAGGATGTTTGTATCTTTACCCAAGAAGTAACTTAAAGTCTAAGAGAACAACATGTTCAAGGGTAAATTAGAGAAAAGAAAAAAAATCAATATATGGCCTCTGCTGGTTACTACATTAACATTAAAACAGGTCCTTACTGACTAGAAGCTAAGTTTTGAGATTGCGCATGTTGTTTTTGTGGCAGGCTCTCTGGAAAGCTGCCTTGGGTATGACCCTCAGCACCAGCCTAGCTCCTTTGCCTATGTTAGAGAAAGCTCTGAATAGTACAATCTCTTGGGTTTCTTGTACTAATGAATTTTTTTCCTGATTTCCCTTAAACATATGAACTCTTATTTAATGCAATTGTTAAAACAAACAAACAAACAAACAAACAATTTTTAGAAACATAGCAGCCAAGTGAATATGAATATTCAGGGAAAAGGCCTGGCACTATGCCTCTTTAACAACAATGAGGAAATCTTATGATCACGAATATTTTGGCGTTAGTAGGATCGCATGTACAGCTCCAGAGGGCATCGTTTACATTCATTTTGCAGCATCTTTCTGAGTTCCAGCCTCAGAGAAGACTCATAGAGTAGATAAATGTGTACCATTTATTATTCACAAAAGGAGACTGTGTGATATTTTAAGTTTTCTAAAAACAACAGAAATGTTCATTAAAATCTGGATTCAAGAAGGTATGTGTCCATTTACAGAAATGAAAAAAGAAACAGACTGAGGAAACTTTGAAGTAGGAATGTCTAGGAGGAAAACAGAATATATTAGAAGAAAAATGAATTTTAAGAAATAAAAATGCAGAGCTGTTTTGTGCTTGGGTTGCCACCCTGTCACAAACAAAGAAAATAATCCAGAATGTGTACACCTCTCCTGTTTGCTGCTCTGCCCTACATAATTGTACTTAACTTTGTTAGAGAAATCTGGGGGCGACCTTCACTCTCACACCTGCAGAGCAATTCCTGCTATTGATGAATCTCATGACAAAAAGACTCAGCGGGAAGAGCAAGACATGTCAGCTGTGACGATCACAGAGCAAGAGTAAGAGATGTACACACCTGTGGTTTAGGACTCGGCAGATATAGAAATAGATTGTTTTCTGACTGTTGTTTTGGTTTGTTTTTATTTTTTGTCTCCCCTGTAGTCTGAATCATAATTATGGTACTTGTAATCCCTTTTGGGGTTGTAACTGCTGAGCTCAGATAGTTAAAGTGAATATAGAATCATAATGGGACCAATTCCATGGGGTCTGGTTGCTGTTAAATGAGCTCTGTTGATTATACAACTCCCCTCTTCCTTGGTCCCTTAACTGTTATTACATGATCAGGAAGGTGATGAGTTTAGGTAACAAATTAAAAATCAAAACAAAAACATCACTTATACCAGAAAACATAACTTCATTTTTCTCTGTTTTTTTATTTTCAGAAAAAATATTGGGTTTGTGAAGTGCTTTACTTATGGCAAAACAATGCAGAGAATTTCTCTGTCCCAACCTAGACCTGAAATGAGGCAGTAAGTGTTCAACTAAAAGGCTATTACAACTGCTTCTATACTATGTTTTCAACTACTTTGTGCTTCTTCAGTGAATTGAAATCAATAAAATATTCAACATTGGCTAGCCACCACCAAAGAGCATGTTTTGTTTTTGTCCTCAAAAAGTTCAATAGATCGTAGAAATAGAAAAACAAAAACAAAAATTGAAAACTTAAAACAATACTTACTATGAAACTACAAAATGTAAATAAGTCACAAGAGTGTATTAGAAATCAAAATAACATCAGACTTCCAACATCACTACCTCGCAATGAAGCAATGCCTTCAACAATCTGAGAGAAAATTACTTTGAATTTTAATTTTATATCCAGTTAAATGATCAAATACAAGGGGGAAAGACATGAATAAACATGCAAATACTAAAATACTAAAAAAAAAAATCCCTCCTTGAAATTTTTCTTTGAAAAGTAAGAACCTAGGATGCGGCCCTCAAAAATTCAGGAAATATACCATGAACGAAGAACTTGCACCACCTACAAATCAGGAAACTAAAGGTAGAATTTGCATGCCTTAAGCTCTGCAGCATGTCTAGAGAACATTCGGTCACAATGGGGCCAGAGAAGACAGGTTCCATCACCAAAAACAACAAAATAGAGATGATTAACTCTCACGTGTTTGCATTTAGAGACAGTTGATTTAGATTTCTATCAAAGAACTTGTGCATGGAGTAATGATAAACAGAAATTTTATTAAAAAAAAAGTGGTGATTACTAGTTACATGTAAAAACTTCTCCAGAATAAAATGTAAACATAGCTTGTAACTGAGCAGGAGAAAAATAGCTCATACTCACAGTGATAGGAAGAAAATATTCATTTAACTAAACATGTGAAACACACACAAGGATGTAAAAAGGGCATACATATACATGAATGCAATGTATCTGTGTATAAGCATATGTGTGTATAAGTATATGTGTGTGTGCGTGCGTGCATGTGTGTGTGTGTGTGCTTGTGTGTTACTTTTGGAGGGAACTGAAGATGAACTTAGAATGGATTTTGAGAGGAAATTGCTATTCTGAATTCTAAATTTTATTCTAAGATTTCACTTTATAATTTATACATGTTCTTCTTTGATTAAAACATAAAGCAAGATACTGGGCATTTCTTAGAGGCTATTGACTCACTCAGACTGTGGTGTTCTACTAGTGTTGAAGTTTTGAGGCAGTTATATGCTGTCATTGTGTTGCATAATGTTGTCAAAGACACCGGAGAAAACTTGTGAAAAGCAGAGATGGAAAAAAAGAGGAAAGGAGAAAGAACATTGATTGCTATTTCTTTCTTTATAATCAGCCTATGTGCCATTCTAGCATGCATGCTGCAAATTCCTCATCGCCGATTCTGAAGTGTGTGTACAGCCTAGTTGGATCTTTTTAATTTTCTCTCTTTCTTTCTCTTTCTCTCTCTCCCTCCCTTTCTTTTCCCTTCCCCTCTCTATCTCTCCTGCTGCCCAATGATCTCTCATATCACAGCTTTTGAAACACTTTCTCTTTCCCCTTTAAAAAACTCTAGAGATGATTCTCCTGTTCAATGTAATAAATTGTTTGTTTATTTTCTATATAATTTCTTTTTACTTTATTATGAGTAAGTCGGTTATTTTTTAAAGAAACGTTCAAAAAATTTTGGCAGGGTTTTGTGGCTTGGGATTTTTAGCTGAATTTATTCGTTTCATAGCAGTTTTCTTCTTGGGAAAGAAATGGCACTAGCAAAATGAAAATTAGCTTGTGTTTGAGGATATTTCTGCCCTCCAATTGGGCCTTTCAGATTGCATAACTTTTTTTTTCCCCCTGAAAAATAATAATGTTACAAATATAGTCAGGCTTATTTATTGAAATTTAAAGACCCAGATGGACCAATTTATGATATACCAATAGATTACAGTAGACTGATTTCAGAACTTCATTTTAGGCTTTTATCTTCACTGATTCCCTAGCTTTATAGTTGTTGAAGGTGTCATTATAATAACGATTCATATGATGTATTAGGGAAGTGTATGACCCTCACCGTCGTTAACTCAATTTGAGCTACACAACTCTGTGAGGAATCAATATGTTGAAGAATTAATGTGTGCTGCACAGTCTATTGTGAGAAAGTATGATGAACAACACCATTTGTAAATGACATTATGTAGAACATGTTTAGCCTACTTAAAAGAACAAAACTATCTAATGGCTCTAACATGTTAGCTATCTTTATGCAGATAAATTCTTCTGCTAATGTGGCCAATAGATACTTTAAAAGATCGCTCCCTAGAAACAGCTCTTAAGCATTATGTTTTGGTTACTATGTGATTTTGAAAGGAAAGTTGTCTTTGATCTACAAAAGCTTTTCCCTTCAGCTGGAAATTAACCTTCTTTATTTTAATCCATCAATTTATTTATTATTTCTTCAACACAAATTTGTTTGGTGTCGAGGTTACAAAGATGAATGAGACACGCTCTCTTCTCAGAGTTTGTACAGCTTATTAGAAAACAAACATGTAAAGGATTAAAGCAAATTTTTATAAGTGCAATTAAGGAATGATAAGGCTCAAAAGGGAAAAAGTGCTAAGCCAGTTTTTCCTAAACGGATAGATGATGTAGTGTGTTCCAGATGAAGAGAATAGCATCCACAAAGCTCAAAGGAGCACATTTCTTAAATAGAAAGTAAGTAATTTGTACCTCCATACAGTAAGGAAAATGGCTGGAGATATAATTGTATCCCATACCAGAAAAAGTCCTTGTAATAAATTCTAAGACATTAAAGTGTATACAAAACAAGTGGCAATGAAGATCTATTGAAGACCTTGAATAAATCAGTAATGAAAATAGAATTTCAATCACACAGTTATGTAGAGTGGCTACAAGCCTCAGGGCGAGGGACTGAGTTAAGAGATTAAATAAATCACACAAGGTAAAATTTAGAGGAGACAAACTGTAGGTAAAATATAGACCACCCGTAATGTATGAGGTTTCCAATTTTTCTACATCTTCATTAACACTTGATATTTTCTTTTTTTAATTATAACATCCTAGTCAATGTGAAGTGGTGTTTCATATATTTTTATGCTCAATGTGTCTTACACTACTTACATCAGATCATATATATATATATATATATACACATATATATATACACATATATATTCACTTGTATACATATGTACCAAACTATATATGCATAATTTACATATACTTCTATCTGCATATAATTTAATTTAATGCAAATCAGAACTAATTTTTATAGTCTAGAAATTCTTCCCCCAGGTGTACACTCAACACAAATTACTAATATTTTAATGGTCAACGAAAAAATATTGTGAATGTAGAGTGATAAGTAATTGTGGATATTCATGGAAGGAAATGTTACACAATAATAAATGTGAGCTAATGACTGGTACTACTTCAAAAAAATGGATGGAACAGTGACAATGCTGAGAGAAAAAAGCTACATTAAAAGAAACTACATAAATTGTAATACTATTTACATTTCAAACACAGACAAAAAAATGTCAGGTTAGAAGTAAGGACAGATTTTTTTTTTAGCATTGGGGGACCAGTGCCCAGATCATGAAAAGAGAGTTGTTGGAGTGATAATCATGTTCTGTTTCTTGATCCAGTTACTGGTTCCTTGGGTGTTTTCAAGTCATCAATATTCACCAAGCTGTACATTTATACTTTTTGCACTTTTCTTTATAGAGCTGTTGTAACTATTAAAAGAAACAGAGAAAAAACCTGCGATGCTTTGATACAAGAAAAAATTTAATGGAATTTTTAAAATATTGAACTTGCTATGTTTTGCTCAGTACTGCAGGCACTGGAAGATTACAGAGTAACAAAATGAAAAAACTTCAGCGTTCCCCTCCACCGCCTCAGGCTGGGTCTCTAACAGTCCTGGTGTATGTTAGAGATAAGGTCTCTCACAAGGCTCCAGCTCCCACCCCAGAGTTCTACTTTGATTCAATCTTCTACCATTTGACCTTATCTCTGGGCTCCAGGAATATCACACCTTCCCTTCATCTCTACATTCTTAGCAGTGAAAGTGTTTTCCTTCTTTTTTTAGTGTTTGGGTTGCTACACCGTTCTCTTTTGGGTTTCTTGATTATTTCCTCAGGTTCTTAAACAACTCTGTGTGCTAAATTTTATTTTCCTTAAATATTTAGAATGAGTTTTTCTCTTCCATTTTGGGCCATGATTGTACAACTGCTTTAGCTTTTTGTCCAAATGAAGTTAATTTATGATTTTATATGTCATGTAGGTCAATTAATGCAATGCACTACTCCAAATCCAGGCTATACTTATTATCTATCAACTAGAGTGCAGGATTCTTAACTGGTCACATGGGGCCAAGTATAAGACTACAAGGGTTAGTTAGACAGAAATGCTCTATGACAGGTCCTACTTAATTAGTGGGAATTTTATTTGACCATTTATGTATGTTTTTTATTAAAGCACAAAAGATAACATGAAGATGGACAACTGGTCAAAAATATGGTGTAAGTACTAACTGATTTCTCTTGCCAACTAAAGTTGCTACACAAACCAAGCTAATGAAAGAAAATCAAAGACTAGAGGACCTAGGCTCATTGGATCTTTTAGGAGTCCACCATGATGGTTTTGCTTGAGAGCACAAGGGGCAGAGATAACTCTAATGTCTTTTTCATTTCTATTTCATTCTGCAGAGAAAAAATACTAGACTAGGACAGTGAAGCTCTGCATCCTTGTCCCAATTTTGCCACCAACTCAGTGGGTGACTTTGAGTTTCACTGTATTCATTTATAAAATAAGAAAAGACTAAGGAGATCTCATAATATACTTTGATTCTTGCTCATTTGTCTGGAAATTCAGGTGTAAAGACATCATATCTTCCTAACTGATCTACCCATCCTTGTATTTACCCATTTGTACAGAAAATCTATTACATTGCTATGTTAGATAAAGAATATAAGGAGTAAAGAAATCCCTATTCTCTGATCCAAAGAGATTCTCTCTGATCACAGAGGAGAAGACATATATAAATCATTTTAAAAGAGTACATATGTATAACATAAAAGCATACATATGATATCAAGATAGCTCAGAGGAGAGAGTAGTTATCTGTTTGGGCATAACCAGGGATGAATTCCTGTCAGACGTGATTTCTGATATAAAATCTAAATAATGGATTAGTATGGGCCATATATGTTATTGGGCAGCAGATAAGGAGGACTTTTCAGGGGTAGAGGATGACACATACAACAGCAGTAGCTGCCTATTGAATTAATTGTAATTTTCCAATCATTTAACGAATGATTTTAATAACTATGATGTGTAAGGACCCTGTGATGTTAATGTTAATGTTAATACAAGCCCCTGTATTCAGAGTCCACAGTCCAATATTATCACTCAACATCCAAATGATAAATATAATTCAGTAAGGCCTAAATGATAGGGAACAGCTCTCTTTCCCACTAATTCTAGGCATAATTTAACAACGAGGTAGTAAACACACTTCAAACAGTTCAATATAGGATTGTCTCCCACATTAGCTACCCTAAAATTATCAGAGAAAGCTGGGACAAACCCTCAAATGCGCTAGACAACCAAAAAAAAAAAAAAAATCAATGTTTTACGAGTTGAAATCCCCAAAATATTTATTTTCCCTCACAAGCAAGAAAATGAATGGCTTTCTGATTTTTATCTCAGCATCTGTTCATTCTATGCACCAAGCAGCTTAATCATGTGCTTCTGCCAAGAGAGACAAGGCATACTTCCTAATATGTTTTAATAGTTAGAATTACAAAATAGTAGATGTGATTTATTTGACATAGAAACTACAATTTGGGACATTCCCAAATGTTCCACTGGGCTATTTTAGGCAAAAATCATCCTCTGGCAAGTGAAAATGTTTTGTATAAGTCCAGTCAAATCTAAAATTTAGGATGGAGAAATGGTCGATAATAAATTTTTTATTATTATTATTATATGCATGTATTTTTGTGTTTAACAACACATTTTTATATATATTTTTATATTTACTATCTAAGTTGGTTTACAATCTCTGGACAAGCACCTACTGATCAGAAAATACCTTTTAGAATGTTCGAGGTGGTCAGTTTAGCCTGGCAGGACCTAGAGCACAAATTCAGCATGCATTTCATGGTATGGTCCAGCTTCCATTCTATGTGGAGTGTTTTTTGAAGTAGATGAGAGCATCTATATAAGAGATAATGTGGCTTAACAGAGAGAACACCAGAGGTCACTAACAAGATTCTGATCATGGCGGGCAAGTACCTTCTCTCTCTGACAGTAGCATACCAGTTGTGGGTAAAGAGTGGGAGATAAGCATGCCAATAAGCAAAGAGGCAGTCCGCCAGTCTAGTGCATTCAGAAGATTTATCCCCACTCTAACTATCCCAACATAGTTGAGCCAAACTTTTATCAAAATGTCTAAACACAATGAATAAAATATCCCCTTGCTTAGTAAGATGAGCTGTAATTCATGCTCAATATAATCAACCCATTGTCTTGAGTATGCAAAAAATAATAATTATAACTGTTTTTTTAAGTGCTCATTCTTTTGCATCATTTTCCTTGCTATATAACAACATTATGTTCGCTCTGCCTTCCAGGTGGTCTTCCTACAAATTAATCATTGTTTGTCTAACTGTTTGACCTCATTAGAATTCCAAAAGCTCTGGCATAACAAAATTTTGATAATGCCACACAGATTGAGCTAGAGGTAAGAGGTAGTTTAGAGCATTCTTTTATGAGGGGCGGTTAAGAATAAATGTCACAGACTTATCAAATTGTCACAAACTTTAAGTGTACTTAGCAGCTACAAATTTGCTTACACACACACACACACACACACATGTACACACACACACACACGCATGCGCGCGCACGCGCACACACACACACACACACACACACATTGGAGGGCCTGTTGTTGTTTATGAGTTACTTTGTTTTGTCAGATGAGAAAATGCCAACGAATAAGAACATAACCTACAACTCTGCATTATGAACTTCTCAAACTTAACGGTAATATTCAACCGATAAATAACACATCATATTTAACTATTTTATAAAGGGTAATGATTCCTAGGAGACAAATCTGAAAACTGTTTTCTCATGGTTCTAAAGGATAAGAGCAATAGAGAATCAGTGTTGTGTTTGCCTCTCAGATGATGAAAAGAAAGCTGCCTTTGCAGTTACTTCTCTTCCAGGAGTGTAATCTGGCCTGGGTTTCTGGAAGACCTCTGTAGCAAAATGATTAAGGGCTTTGTTAGAGATTTTGGTCACCTTACTATCTAAATAGACCGATTTATTTTTGTCTCCTTTCTAATTTCTCATTAAAAAAAAAAGACACAGAAAACAGTTGCTTATCTCTAGTTGATCTAGAAAATTGTGTGGGTAAGACAATATGTGACTTCTGAAATCTGAGTCTGGCACCTGTTCTTTATCTCAGATGAACACCAAGTGCCCTTGCTCTTTCTCACTGTCTCCTGTAGAAGCAGGTGTGGGAGAGAGATGTAGGGAGGCATGGATTGACAGTGATTTTTTTCCATAGCATAATGAAGCTGAAGCTATCTAATCTACAGAGATGTATTTCTAAACACTGTTGTGCTGCATTTTCTACTTGTCTCAGATTACATAGAAATATTTCTATTTGAATAAGTGCATTATTTATATGTCAGAGTTATTATTTGTATTATGTTTAGAAAGATCTACGGTACTTTTATAAATATATTTTACTTTGTCCACCCACTCCTTTTCATGCTTTCTGGCCTGACCCACTCACTCCTGCTCCATGGCTACTCATTGGATTTGGACAATAGATGGCAATGGCAGGAGCCACTGGTGCAGGAGGAGAAAAACGTTAGGTAAGTGTTCCCTCCCCAGCCCTCCTCCTCACTATTCCGCAGTACAAATTCTCTCAAATGGCCTCCCTCTTCCAAGGTAACAAGCTCTCTCTAAGCTCCAGTGTGACCCAGTTTCTTCTCCTGTCCTTTCAGGCCTAAGGTGGTAAATGCTCTCTCTATTCTCTCCTCATTGCCTTCCATGAGAGGAATAATTTGGAAATTAGTTGAAGACAATAAGATCTTCATATTCATTGGGCTGCTTTTGCAGAGGACAGAACCACTGCGCTGAGAAGAGATTGTGGGGCCTGTCCTGTTAGAACATAGGTCTGTGAAGGGGATAATGATTTTGGTGCAGCTGGCTGGTCAGTATATTAAAACTCTCCATTATGACCTGGGTTTCCTCTTCACCAGGTGCTAAGATGTTGATTGAACATGAGACTGTAAGATGCCCTTTCTTTGGCATTGGGGTCCAGACATATTCTCCAATACAGCTTAAATTTGGTAAGCTATTTTTTGAGAATTTTCATTCAAAATGTTGATAATGTAGTCCACATTTTATTCATTGTATCTATTTTCTTTATAAATACCAATCTAACAAGAGAGATGTAGTAACTAATTTTCTCCAACACATGGCTGCATTGTTATGTGTCTGATTTTAATAGAAAGAACTTTAGCATTTCTCTGTTCAGCATAAAAATGACTGTACCATAGCCTAGATTCAAAATCCTCCCATAAATTTCCTATAGTGAACATCACATACACATATCCCTCTACTTTTCCTCACCAAATGCATGATCTCTCCAAAGCAGAAGCCTCTGTATTGTGTATACTTACATTTGTTTTTTTCACCTTCCACTCCATCTGCCTGGTATGGCATCCTTTATATTTTTAAATTGATTTTTTTTTTTACAAATTTCTGAAACTTTCCTTGATTATTCTTGTCAGATAACATCCTGGGTCATCTTGAAATTCCAGTGAAATCTGTTTGAACAACCACAGTTACACAGTAATTACAAGAAAAAAATCACTATATCTAAAATATATGATGAAATGCTAAATGCATCCCAAATACTAAGCTAAGTAGTGTGTACATGTGTATATGCACATATACATGTACATGCATATCTGTTCATATGCAACCATACACATACACATTATATAATCACATTCGATATGTACAACGAATGTGTGAAGTTGATAATTTATTTTACTTTTATTTTGAAAAAATAGAAACTTAGATTAAGATATTAAAATTAATCACTTATCTATGGTTTAATTTTACCTATTGACCAACACAAATAAAATGTAAGTTTTTTTTTCTTTTTTTAAACATGAAAATTAATTTTTTTCTGATATATCAATGGGGAGGTTAAAATGCTTTTTTTACTGCACCTTACTCAATTTGCTAAATGTATGTCATAAAAATGTGCAAAGCCCCATTTGAGGAATTTGAAATGACTGGTGATAAGTATTGGACTGGAGAGATATTAATAAAGTCGAGCATATCATTGGTAATAATAGAGGGATGGGTATTCTGTATGATGATATCAAATGCATAATTATTATTTTTTCTCCTACTTTGTGAAAGGGTTTAGGGAGGCAAAAGTGGTGAAACTTGTTGACTGTCCTGAAGGTGTATTTCCCACTGTTTCCAAGGACTAAATGAACAAACATGTCAGGCACCCCCATTTAAAATAAATGCTTCCAGGGAAGACAAGCAGTTACCTAAAAATTATCAATGACAAAGTAAGTACTTACCGATGGTGGCATTTTCTACTCTGATAGTTTATGTTCTGGAGTTATTATTTTAACAGAAAAGACTGTCCTGGTGTCTCTGAAATCAAACATTTGGAGTTCTTTCCATTAGAATATATATAAATGTAGGTATGAATGGAATAATCAGCCATGTGCATTGAGAATTTTAGGGTAGTTTTGGCTGGAAGGTTTCTGTGCAGCTGCCTGAACAGATTCTCAGGTTGCTAGTGTGTGAAGCAGTTTTTATTGTTTAGCAGCAGTATTCTTGCTTTTCTGAAACTCCAAAGTTTCTAGTCAAATGAGAGATGGTTTATTAAGATGATTCTTTGAATTTCATCCCTGTATTTGTTTCCATATAAACTTGAACTCAAATTTTATCTACACTCTGTCACTGTGGCAATTTTTTTCATTTTTTTAATATTGCAAAATAGACAAACATGAAATAGCTTACTACTTTAAACTCTTAAGAAAATTTCAAAAATATTTTTTAGGAAAGATAGAATTACTTCCCTCCTGATATAGCATTAACAATCATAATGAAAAGAATTCCATTTAGGCACGCTGAAATGTTTGAGGTGAGGAGTCAAAGTATTTCTTCTCATTTTTGAAGTAAAAGAATATATTGCCCCTAACAGTTGGTTGGGTGGTCATTGTCATCTCTTTAGGTAATTTGACAAAAGGATGATTACCCCAGCTCCATGGCTTTCACCAGCGAGGTGGTGACTAACATGACCTTAATGTCCCCCTCAGCTTCCCCTAACTTTAGACAGACTTCTTTCGAACTGTAGATTTCTCCCACGTCTAAGAGAATTTACTTTAGAACACAGCTGATCCTTGAACAACATGGGTTTGAACTAATATGTGGATTTTCGACAACTATGCAGTGGGCGCTCAATATCCCGTTTTGAATCCATGGATGTCCAACAGCAGATTGGAAGTAATTGATTTTGGTCTGTGGCTGGTCGAATCCGTGGATGCGGAGAGCCAATTGTATAGTTATTGAAAGTTATTCAAGTATGCATTATTCTAATCACTTTTAAATAAGGGACATGAGTATCCCATTGATTTGGGTATCGATGGGGGATCCTAGAACCAATCCACAGGAATACTGAAAAACAAATGTAGTTAAATTTTTGAGAAGTCAAAAGTTTTATGAGGATTTCGACTGTGTGGTGGTGAGCATCCCTAAGCCCCTTATTATTCAAGAGACAACTGTACTTGTAATCACAAATTCAGTTCTCCGCCTCTTGAAGACTACATTCAGTACAATTCTTCTTTGACAATGGCTAAATGTTATATGAACATGTTTTGAGAATAAGAGAGTTGATTCTGTCACTAGTGATAAATAGTTTCTTCTGTTTGTTAACTCTGGGCATAGGGGCCACAAACTCAAAGTACAATCTACTCAGGCCTATACTTGTAATCACAAATTCAGTTCTCCGCCTCTTGGAGACTACATTCAGTACAATTCTTCTTTGACAATAGCTAAATGTTATATGAACATGTTTTGAGAATAAGAAAGTTGATTCTGTCACTAGTGATTAATAGTTTCTTCTATTTGTTAACTCTGGGATAACGTCTGTTATACCGACGATGTAAAGGCTAAGAACTCACTGTTGATAATTGTAAAGAAAATTGTATAGTCGACTTGGTTCTTGTGGACTGGGATACTTTTAGTGTTCTAGTCAAACAAAATACGGCCTTGATATTTGTAGGAGTAAATTTAGTTGATGCATGTATCCTTACTTCTAGAATTGAGGGGAAATAATTATAACTGAATGACTGCTCTAATTTACGTAACTATTCTTCTGATTTTGACATTTAAGAAATTCAGGACACATATTTTGGTTTGTGTTTCAAATAGTTTTTCTTGTCTCTATATTCCCAAACAGATAAGGTGGCAGAAAAGAAAATAGTTTGTTAAGTGACATTCTGAGCCCAAAGTATTTGTAAACAATTTGTTATCCAGCATGATTGCCAAGAAGGCGTAAGGGCCACAAACTCAAAGTACAATCTACCCAGGCCTACTTTTTCAATGCCAGGTTTACTAACGGAGGTGAGAACACAATTCATGAATTTAAAAAGTCTCAGTTAAAATTACAGCTGGTGGCTAAGGAAAGGTTTTTCTGGACACCTTCTACCAGTATGAGGGCATGGAAGAAAGATCTCAGTGGCGGATCAGAGTGAGACTAAGACTCTAATGTAGGGAGAAGGGTAAACTCACTGGCTCTGAGCAGTGGGGTTTCAAAGGATGTCTTTGATGGCTATTTTCTTTTTATAAACTATTAAAATTTTAAATATAACAAATAAAAATTATATGGAGAGAGAGGTTGAAAATTATTGAAATAATAATCCTTAATTTCAAAAATTTTGTCCAGGTTCACTAACAAGAGAGTCTATGTTTTTATTTTAAAAGACAAAAGATAAACTCAATTACCATAAGAACAGCCATTGCTTGTATTTAATGAATCATTTCTTCACTTCAAGGAGAAAACAAATAGGTTATTTTCTCTGACCTAGAGGGGTCTTAGAAGTAGAATACAGATTCACCATATATGAGCAAATCTAAAGTAAGCTTCATTGCCACCACCTCATTCGAGAGGAGGAATAGGAGGGGCTCTAGCCCAAAAAAGAGTTGTAACTTCTACTATCATGTAGAAAGGACAAGTCCGTATCAGGAAGGATAGTGAGCATCCTTCCACAGATTGGCCAAGCCCAGCCGAGTGCTGGGTCACCTGAGGCTAGTTACAGAAGGATAGAAAACCCATCCCACAAGTGAGTGTCAGTAAGTGCAAGAAAACAGAAATGAATATGTGTCCTATTATTTCAGATTGCATCGGGAAGAGAACCAGAGAACTTCATTTATATGATATTGCCTGGGTGTTGTTTTAATTCTTATCTAGCCAATTCACAGGTCTGGCTGCTCAAGCACAGTCTTTCCAGTTCCTCAAATATAGTTGCTCAGAAGCCACCATACTTCTACTTTAACATTCCATTTGCCTCTAAACTCAAAACAGAAAACATCACTCTGTCAGCCTGTATATTTTAGGACTAATAGGCTTCATCAAATCGAGAAGAAAGAATGGCAACCAAAAAGCCAAAAATATTTGCAATCTTTGCCTGGAGGGCCCAAGAACCAGGTGTGTCTCTCTCAGTGTGGACCAGAGATGCATAACTTTGATGGAACTGATTCAGTGATCTAATATTTCCTAGACGTGTTGCAGATGAAGTCTATGCCTCGTTTCCCTTGTCTTAACATATTGACTTCCTAGCCGCCAAATGTCAACTCTTAATTTTTTTCATTATGCTTAACCACTTCAAACTTTAAAATCAAAAGAGTCAGTGACACTGTTTTCTTCCCCCCGCCCCCGCCGGGAGTTGGCTTCAGAAGTCAATATGATTTAACACACTGCCAACCCTTGTTAGCCAAGAACCGTCAGTTTGCAGCCCAACCTAGACATGTAGCTGGTACTGATTGGAGTATAGAACTTTTGCCTGAAGTCATGCTAAGGATAACAACACTTCCAACCTTGTTTTCAAACCTCAACCCAGGTGGCCCCAGCAGACGCTGCCAACTCTAGTCTTGCAGTTTGAAATGGAGCTTTGGCACTTATAAGTAGCACCAGATCTAGCTCAAAATAGGTTTCTATGTCCCTATTATATGGTTGGCAATAGCTGTTAGACAGATTTGTTTCAGACAATGACAACAAATCATTTTTCTCTGTTTAAAAACCACTTAAGTTCTTAAATCCTTTGTTTAGGAAGAAATTCTGGAACTTTAGGAAAACCTTCTGGCTTAAAGTAATGTGTTCAAAGATCCATGAAAATAAACATATTGGGTTTTCTATATTTATCTGCATTTCATTTTGAAGTATTTTAAAATATAAATGAATGGGAATATGCCTTGACATTACAGTTCAATATTGAAATTTTGATTTTAGGATTTCTGGTTAAACTCAAGGATTCCATGGAAGTGACCAATACCTCCTTTCTATATTTTTGAGTGCTTGATAGTGGAATAAAGATTCCTTTAGGTTCAAAAATATAGGTAATAATAATAACTTCTTATTACTGCTACTCTGAGGGAGTAAGTCTGGTACTTTAGCTCCATTTTCAGGTACAACCTCATAATTACTCTCTGATTAATAGGGTGAAGAAAGTGAAATAGTAATTTTTTAATATTTTGACTTTCAAAAACAGCAATATCACACTGTTCACTGTTCAATCTAGTACGTATCTCTGACTCCATTTTGCTAAAGAGAAAACTAAAGAACTAAGGACTAGAAAGGTTAAGTAATGTGCTCCAAAAAGTATAAAGCCTGCAATTAACACAAATAGTGTTCAACAGCCTTTTTTGAGTTCAGACTCCATTAACTTGGGGATTTACTGACTTGAGGTTCAAATCTGAGTGTCTGTTTGTTTCAGGACCCTTCCTGCTGTCCTTGTTTCTCCAATCAATTGAGTTTGGTAAATAACTTGGACAGAATAAGAGTCCAAAGTGAAGAGTTAATTATTTTCTTTCTCTGTAAACTGTGCTCTCAGGCCTTTTGGGCTTGACTTTGAGTACAGAACTACTTTTTTGGGACTAGAGAAGGAAAAACCAATATTCTAAGAGAAATCTCGCAGAAGGCTTCTTGGGCTAAGTGCCATTTTGAGGTGGGTTTTGAAATCTAGATAAGGGTTTTATTACCAGAGCAAAAAAGAGATCAGTCTGCCTGCACACATCTAAGCCAAAGAAGAGATATATGAACGTTTTGAGGCAAAGAAAGTAAGGTTTATTTTAAGGAGTTGAAAGTTCCAGAGACACAGGCCAGCTATTGCTCTCAATAACCTGGCTTTCCCGGGCATCTCAGGAGTACAGAATGTATAGGGAAAAATCAGTTGTCATGGAAACTAAGGGAGTTGGGGTCATGGGTGCTACTGATTGGATGATTGAAGAGGGATGAGGTAATTGATCATTGTGTCTGGTTCCGGAATCAGCCATGGTGCCATCCTATCTGTTCTCCTGGCTGGTAGGGTTGTTCTTTCTCAATCGGCCTGGGGCTGAAATATATTTAAAGCCAAGATGTTCTCTTAATCTAAAGTCTAACTGAAACCTATTGTCCTCATGACTATGGACCTGAGGCTCCCTTAATCTTATGCTCTAAGGTGTAATGATTAAAGGAGCAGGCATACAGAGGTGGAAGAATAGGATGGAAAAAAGTAAGTGAGTCACAATGCCATTATCAGGGCAAAATCAGCTTGAATCAGAGAAAAAGCTGTATTAAAGAAATGAAGTTTGTGTGCCATTACAGGTGGAATGTTGGGAAGGGAGATTCCTTCTCAGAAGATCTATCTGTGCAAGTGTTAGGGCTATCTGATCTGGGTAACATTTATATTAGTTTCCTCAGTGCAAACTTTTGGCCTTTAATATTTCCTTCTTTGTCTCTTGTTCCTGATGGTTTCATCTCAGGGTCCTCTCTGCAGGATACCTTTTAGCATATTCTTGTAGGATCACAGTTAAATGTGACCAAACCTGAAAACTATCAGTTGAACAAATAATATGACAAAGTAATAAGTATTGTGAAAGGTAGAGGCATAAATGATCCAATCTTTAATAATATCTATAGATATATTTTTTAAGTTTTCTAAACAGAATTAAAAAATAATAATAATATCAGCTAAATATCTTTTTTTTACAAAACTTCACATTCCCTTTAGATGCTTTTTGTATTATGGCTGCAAAATACCTAAGTCTTTGTGATTTATAAAAAAGATTTAGAATGTCACAAAAACAAAGATATACCTATTAAAATGATTTACACACGTGATTTAATATGTAAACTGGGAGCTAATAAAGATTAGTTCTATTAGTTTCTTTAGCTTTGATGTCTGAGCCAACTTCTACTGAACTGAGAGCAGATTTCCCAAGTAGTGTTGATAGCATGATATTGTATCAAGACAGTAATAAGTTTTCTGTGTAG
>NW_006440642.1:2924095-2925086 GCF_000325575.1 Pteropus alecto | reverse complement strand
TGGTTCATATGTTTGGGAAAAGCCAAACAACACATTTCCCTTTGACAGATTTGCCTTATATGTCATGTTAAACTTTTGAAATTTTTGAAATTTCCCAAAGGGGACATAACTTATATAACAGTTTTTAATCCATTGTACTACAATTTTATCACCAAATCTTCTCTGACTGTGGAATTTTTTCTCTCTCTCTATAGAAGATAGACTAAAATCTGCTACCACACTAGTGTTTGCTGGACCTTATTTGGGGTAACACTGAGTAAGAAGAGAAAGATTTGAATCATATTAATTAGAATATATATTAAGTAATTATTATGTTTAAAGCATTCTGATACACATGTATGAAAAAATTTCTTGCCCTGAAATTGTTTACTTTCTCAGTTGTACAGTTAGAAATTTTTAATGGTTTGAAATGTGTCCCCTCTTCAAAAGATACTGAAGTGCTAACACAAGTATATGTGAATATGATATTATTTAAAAATAAGATCTTTGTGCATGTTCGAGTTAAGATAAGGTCATTAGAATAGACTCTAACCTAATTTGACTGTGTCCTTATAAAAAGGGGAAATCCGGACAGAGGGAAATATACACAGAAGAAATACCATTTGAAGATAGAAATTATGATACTACACATCAAGGAACAATTAGAGACTAGGAGAAAAGCTTGGGACAGATCCTCCTCACACCTTCAGAGTGCACGGCCCTGTCAGCAACTTGATCTCATACTTCTAGCCTCCCGAACTGTGAGACGATGCATTTCTGTTGTTTAAGCCACCCAGTTTACAGTATTTTGTTATAGCAGCCATAAGAAATTAATACAGACATTCACAAACAGTAACTAACAATACGGTTCATTGTCTCACTATCAAACGCCTAGAACAGACAATGTTTGTTAAAAGATTTCAGAGGAAGGATGACAGTGTGAAGACTAAATGTGAAGAGAAGGCTGAGGAAGGAAGTTGGAGAGTAAGATGTTGGTTACAGACAAAAAGTC
>NW_006440642.1:2909206-2924085 GCF_000325575.1 Pteropus alecto | reverse complement strand
TGAAAGACCCTATCCTCTAGCATAAGTATCAAAAATTCCTAATCTTTTCTTTTCATCTCTCCTCTCTTTTAGCTAGAACAGTGGCTTATGGGCCAATGAGAACTGAGGAAAGCTCTTCAGGGGCTCCTGTAAAATATTTTCTCCATAGTAAAAGGATATATAAAAGGAATGCTCCCTTTCTTCTTCATTGAATACGGTTATATTTAAATGAAGCTGAAACTTCTACACTTGACCTGCTCCCCTGAGGGAAGAAATTGCTGAAACATGAGAATAAAGAATATGAGAAGCACTTGAGTTCCTGGAGATGTTAGTGTCAGTGTTCTAAATCTCAACACGCCTTGCATCCACACTCTTTATACATAAGCTAATATAACTCAATAGTTTTAGTTAAAATTTATGTCACTTACAGAGATAAAGATATTCTGAATGATAGGAAAGGAATACAGGGACACAGTTAGAAGGGCAAGAGAAGAGCACGATCGTGGATGTGGAGACTGGGGCTCAAACTATCTTCAGAATCTAACTGAAAATTGCTAAAAACCTCTCCTACTTAAGGATCTAACTTAAATGCCACGTCATCCATGAGACCATCACTGATTTGTACTCCTCCCTTTTTTGAGTTCCTTTCCTCCTTCTCAACATGAGTTACCAAAACACTTGATTTCTGTCTTCTTGAAATCTCATTTTCCTTTGTCTGCATGTCATAATGACTACAACTTCATGTCCAATTGTCCGTCACACCACTCAGAATAGTGATTGGTGCCATGTAGGAGCTCGATAGATTGTTATTATATGAATAAATGAATGAATGAACAAATAAGAATGAATGGAGATCTCTTTATTGCTTCAATTATAAAGACAAAATTGTTTCAGTTCAAATAATTTTTTCTGTCATTTTCTATGCTAGGCACACTCTTTTTTGTTGAGAATACAGCAGTGATTTATGTTCTATACACAGGAGGAATACAATAGGACCTGTAATGTGATTAACTTGATCAGATTTTGGCAGAAGTGTTGATGTGGATTGCATTAGAACTAGTTAAGAGAAAAGTATGAACGAGTAATTTTGTAATAGTGCTTGTCATAGATAATGGAGTCCTGCTGAGAATCAGTAAAAAGTGTGATAAGAATAATATAAAAGTTGGAATTGGTAAATAGAGAAAGAAAAGAGATTTGGGGGCTATGTATAGATTTTTTTTCTCAGATTATTAGATACTTACTAGGTGAGATAAGCATTAGAAAAGAAAGAGTAATGTTTTTGTTTTTTTTTTTAACAACTGGAGAAGACATCAAGTTCTATTTTGGATATGCTCCATCTGTGTGCAAGGATGAGCTTATAACATTGCATATCTTGTCTTAAGGGAACAATAACATCCAGGTATATATGCCACAATATTATTCTTCATGCAAGAGAGGGAAATTTTGTGGGATTCAAAGACATACTAAGTTTGGCATGTGATTATCTTATTTCAATTTAAGTAAAAGACGCTTTCAATTTTGGGGGTTTATGTTAAAGGAAACACATACGTCATCTGAAGATAGTGATAGGTTTTATGTTACCAAGAAACTTTGGCATCACTTCTTCCCTGCAGCTAGTGGGTGATGCAGATGAATGTATAAATCATAACTACATGCTTTGTTATCAGATATATTACATAGTTAAGCCTCTTTCTTAGTAAATATTCAAAACAAGTTCTTTTCTAGTGGCTCCAGTAGAAGAAAATGAGTATGGATATCTTTACAGTGTCACATATCTGGTATTATAAATAAAGGTCAGTTGTCATATCATCTCTGATATTACAAGGTTTATAGCTTATAAAATAATGTCTGCAGAAATTTGGTATGTGTCTTTTCAGCTTGATTTTAAAATGCTTTCATTTCATGAAATATATATTACAGTGAGTTTTATAAAGAGAATAATTTCCTTAGAAATTTAAATGAATTTTAGGAAAAGCCTTTTTTTAACACAAATCCAAAAGAGGCATTTTGCACAGATACTTTATTTTAGCATTTATCATTGAAGAATTAGAATTGCATGTTTACGACTAATTCTGGAGATCATCTGCTAATAGCATTATTGTGTAAAGTCTCTTGAAAATGTTAAGAAAATTTGATGTAATATCTCGCTTACATTGCTTTAAAAGAAACATTGTTTTTGGATAACAAAGACAGTCATGAGAGTGATAATTAAATAAAGTAAACCATAATACAGTTTTTCAAAATAAATCCCATTTTATTGTGTCCTTCATTTTTCAGGTAATACAGAGTACAAGGGAGGTAATGTGCTAACTCAAAAAGCCAGGATGGAACTGGATTAGTCATCTGGCATAAATTAATGTATAAATTAAATATAATATAACAGATTTGAAAATATATGTGTGAATGATTAATTGCTCAAATACTGAAATTTGATATGCAAAATTGAAACACATGTAGCACACACAATGAGTTGATATAAACACCACAATAGCATAGTAAATAAATAAGGCAGGGCCACAGGTGAAATTTACAACTAGAAAATCAGCAAAATGCTCATGGTATCCTGAACCCTCATTCGTCTTTAAGTAGAATGATCCAAGAGAGCATCTCCCATTCCCTGGCTTTTTCGCAAATTAAGCAGGAAGTTGAATTGCAGCAGAGTCACTCAAACATTATTGCAGAAATTTAAATTAGAAGGCCTATATTCAATAGCTGAGCATATTGCTTCACTGGCAAGGTAATATACTGATTGAAGAGGTCAGTTGTACTGGGTATTTTGCATTTCAGAGCTAATATCAGCGGGGAGACTGGCCAGTTTATTACTAGCCTCTCTGAGGAATGAGAGTGATTGATTAGCCAACAATATAATTTAGTCTCTCCTAACACAATAAATAGACTCTAGGAACAATTTCTTTTTAAAAAGTCTCATTTCTCCCTGGTCTTTATATCTTTGTGCCTACCATGATGTCTTCCAGAAAATAATTTCTCCTTAAACTTTGATAGAAAAAAAAAACACATTATAACAATCTTTGAAATGTACAAATGTACAGAACGATTTTCTGATTATGGGATTAGTTCCAGACTACGTCTTTCTAGAGTAAAGAAGAAACGTGTTTCTGATACATTTTTTAATCTTTCAAAGATAATATGTGGATAACAAATGAAGTTATCATAGATTGATTACATAGTAAAATAAGAGCATTAAGAGAAGAAGAAACAAACATTCAGTTGAAAAAAGTTGGAGAGCAAATAAAGGAGCCTCTAGGTACTGAGACCAACATGAGAATTCATGATGACGCTGTACGTGAGGAACAAGAGAGCCACTGCTATAATCAATGAGAAATAATGTTGAAAAGGTTGGAAAGGGACATAATGAAAACACTAAAAACCCTCAGAAGAGTTAGAATTTAATAAACATTTGGAAAAAGAAAAAAAAGCATATGATGATGCTCTAAGCAAAGACATGCAAAATAAAACTGATACATGAGAACAACTAAAAAAGATGAAGAAACACATACATGTAAATATGACTTATACCTGTAAATATAAAATATAAAATACATGATATACTATATAAGAGCATAATGTGCAGTGTCTAAATATAGCTTATATATGGTAATATAAAGCATACATACAATTTAAAGTGTACACTGTAACTTACAATGTCTAGTATAACACCTATCAAATTATATATATGTATATATAATTCAAGTAAAACTATATAGTATATAAATTACAATTATATGTACCCAGGCTTCAGGAACTAGAGTGAGCAAAAACACTGAGAATAGCAAAGTGCAAGAACTGAGACCAACTCTGGCTCTACATCTAGCCATTACATTACTGCTAACTGCATTCTCTAAGCCGTGCTCTCCATCCCCATGACTATTTATCAACTACTAATTTGTACTTCTTTACCCCTTCACCCCTTTCTCCCAACTTCCCAATTCCCCTCCCCTCTGGCTGGCACCAAATTGTCATGTGTATTTATGAATCTGTTTTTGATTAGTTTGTTCTTTTGTTCCTTAGATTCTGCATATAAATGAAATCATATGGTATTTATCTTTCTCTGACTTATTTCTCTCAGCATAATAACCTCTTAGATCTATCCAAGTCTTTACAAATGGTATTGAGTGTTTTCTTGTTGAGTTGTGTGAGTTCTTTATATGACTGTTTTTTTAAAGAAAATATAGATTCTATAGCCTTTTAAAAATATATCTAACCCAACATTTACATTCTTAACCACTTTTAAATGTAGAGTTCTTGAATATTAGGTATAGACACATTGTTATGCAACCATCAACATCCATGTCCAGAACTCTTTTCATCTTGCAAAACTTAATTATGTTTCCGTTAAACAAGAGTTCCCCATTCTTCTTTCCTCTTAACTCCTGGCAACCACCGTTCTACTTTCTGAATCTATTAACTTTACTACTCTAGTTACCACATATAAGTGGCATCATAAAGTAATGGTTTTTTTTTTTTCTGTGACAGACTTATTTGACTTAGCATAATGTCTCCCCAGTTCATTCACGTTGCAGCACATGTCAGAATTTCTTTTATTTTCAAGGCTTTATAATCTATTGTATGTATATACTACATTTTTTTACCCATTTTTTTTGATAGACATTTGGTTTGTTTCCACCTTTTGGCTAAGGTGAATAATGTTGCTATAAACATACGTGTACAGATATCACTTTGAGACACCACTTTCAAATTTTTCTGGATTTATACCCAGAAGTGGAGTTGCTGCATCATATGGTAATTCTTTTTTTTCTTTTTTTAATTTGAGAAAAGAAGATGTTTTTCATAATAGCTGCACCATTCTGTGAATTATCTTATTACTCTCTTAATTGTGTCCTTTGGTGCACACAAGTTTTTAAGTTTGGTGTACTACAATTCTTCTACTATTGTTTTTGTTCCTTGCCCTATGGGTGTTTTATCCAAGAAATTATAAACAAATCCAACGTTGTGAAGTTTTTCCCCATGTTTTCTTCTAAAAGTTTTATATTTTTAGTTTTTAAGTTTAGTCCTTTGGTTCATTTTGAGTTATTTTGTATATATGACATAAATTAAAGGTCCAACTGAATTCTTATACATATGGATATTCAGCTTTTCCAGTAACATTTGTTCAAAAGACTGTCCTTTCTCCATTGAAAGTTCTAGACAATGTTGTCAAAAATATTTTTAACATATATGTGATGATTTATTGCTGAGCTTTCTGGTTTATTTTATTTGTCTATATAGTGGTTTTTATGGCATACTTTATGTCATAAAACTGCACTGTTTTGCTTACTTTAGATTTGTAATGTTGTTAAACCAAGAAGTGTAAGACCTCTAAATTTGTTCTTATTTTTCAAAACAGTTTTGTCTATTTGAGATATCTTGAGATTCTATATAAATATTGGGATAGATTTTTCTTTTTCTGCAAAAACTGTTATTAGTATTTTGGTAGGCATTGCACCGAATCTATAAATTTATTTTTCTTGTACTGATATCTTAATGATAACTTTTCCAAACCATAAATGCAGGATGTCTTTCCATTTATTTGTGTCATTTCTAATTTCTTTCAGTGAAGTATTGTAATTTTCAGTGTACAGGACTTCTACCTCCTCAGTTTGATTTATTTCTAAGTATTTTATATTTTTGAATACTATTGCAAATGTAATTATCTTAATTTTCTTTTTAGATTTTTGATAGTGTGTAGAAACACATTTGATTTTTGTATCCTGAAATTTTGTTGAATTTGTTTATTCTAATTTTTTGGTGGAATTGTTAAGCTTATCACATGCATTCATATATGTTTATATATATAAACATTCATACATACAAATATATGAACATGTCATCTATAAACACAGATACTTTTACTTCTTCCTTTCCAATTTGAATGGCCTTTCTGTCTCCCTCCCCCTTTCTGTCTCTGGAGAGACAGTGCCATTGTCTCTGTACTGAGCCCTTCTCCCTTGCAGCCTATATACAAGCACCGTCTTTCCTATGTGGAGCCCTCCACTCCCACAGCGGACACTGATTCTGTACTGGCCTAGTGAGCACCACTCGATTCACCCTTGTGACCCTCCAGGATGCCACTCCATCTAACTTGCAAATGAGCAGATTTAGTTGCTTCCTTCCTTCCTTCCTTCCTTCCATCTTTCTTCCTTCCTTTTATCTAACTACCATGGATAGAACTTTTAATACTATATTGAATAGAAAGGACAAATTCGAATGTTCTTGTTTTGTTCCTGTCCTAAGAGGAAAATATTCAGTTTTTCATCACTGAATATAATGTTAGTAGTGGACTTTTTATATATGGACTTTATTAGGTTGAGTAGTGTCCTACATTCCAAGGTGGTTGAGTGTTTTTTTTTTTTCATTAAAAATTGTGTTGAATTTCGTCAAGGGCTTTTTCTGCATCAGTTGTGATGATTATGCTATTTTATTTTATGTCATTTTGTTAATAACTAGTTATAGGGCTGTGCAGATTTTCTATTTCTTCATGATTCACTCTTGATAAGTTGTGAATTTCTAGGAGTTTATTCACTAACTCTCTGTTACCAAATTTGTTGACATACAATTGCTCCTAAGAGTATTCTATTTAATCGTATTTATTTCTGTAAAATAAGATGGAATGTTTATTCTTTTATTTCTGATTTTATTATTTGAGTCTACTATCTGTTTTCTTAGCAAATCTAAATAAATATATGTTATCTGTGTTTGTATTTTTGAAAAAACAACTTTTGATTTCATTGATATTATCTATTGCTTTTCTACTATCTATTTCATTTATCTCAGCTTTAATATTTATTATTCTCTTCTTTCTGCTAACATTGGATTAGTTTGTTTTTATCTATCTTTTAAGGTGGACAATTAGGCTTTTGATTTGAGAACTTTCTTATTTTAAAAAAGTAAGCATTGACAGACTTGGAGAAAGAAGCAGAGTAGGTAAGCACTCTACTTGCCTTCTCCCATGACCATAGTAAAATTAAAACTACATTATAGGAAAATAAACCTGGAGAACCATTTGAAGACTAGCCCAACTGAAGTCCTATAGCTGAGGTTAAAAGAAACCATGCTGAGACTTATAGGGCAGGCAAAGATGTGTGGTAGTTGAGAATCAAGAGGAATATATTGGTTGTGAAAATCCCTCCAAAGGAGTGAAGGACCCCAGTCTGGAACACTGGTTCCAGAAAGAAGAGCTCCACAACATCTGCCTGTGAAAAACAGTGGGTATTCCATCCATCCAGAAGAGACAGAGGCCTCTAGAAACCTAGGCATTCTCTTAAAGGGTCCATGAACAGACTCTAGTTCACAGGCCCTCACTCTGGGCTCCAGCATCAAGATGGCTATTTGGGAGCTATTAGAGACATACAAGGAGAGACTGAGTTGTGTGGCTATGGGGCGAAGACTGGAGAAGACAGTGCCATTGTCTCTGTACTGAGCCCTTCTCCCTTGCAGCCTATATACAAGCACCGTCTTTCCTACGTGGAGCCCTCCACTCCCACAGCGGACACTGATTCTGTACTGACCTAGTGAGCACCACTCGCTTCACCCTTGTGACCCTCCAGGATGCCACTCCATCTAACTTGCAAATGAGCAGAAGCTCCTTTAGCTGCAAACAATAATCATCAGGTTGCATGCCTTTGGAGTCACTTTCGGCAGTCAACTGCCAGCCTCACCAGCAGTGCAATCTTTTTTGGAAAATTCTCAGGGGTCTGCTGGCTCCAGGTGGGTAGCGGCTGTCCTCAGTATACTGTAAGCCTTTTGCTGAGAGGCCTCAGGCTCAACACTGGTACATACATCTGCATTAATCTGGTGAACACAACTTGCCATCCCTCGCACTCTGGTGTCTACCTGAGATACCGCTTCATCCAACTTGTGTACCATACCAGCTTCTTGCAGTGGCTAAGACTTACAGGTAGTCAATAAGGAGCAGCAGAGCTTGGGGTGCTTTGTGCTTTTTGCTGACCTGCCCCAGGCCTGGAACAGGTGGCAGCTGACCTATGTTCTCAATGTGGCCTTGTCCACGTGTGTCCAGATCCAGCAAAGGCAGCAAACAACCAGATCACTTTGTAGCTCCTACCATGAGTTTTAGGACCAGTCACAGGTAGCGACTGACCTTCGCCTATATGGAAGTCCCTCTCAAGAGGACCCGGAGGCTGACTTCAGACCACGACAAAGCACAACCTGATTAGTCCCACATACAGCATACCAAAAGAATGGTCTCAGGAGGCACCAGATCTTGCTGAAAGAGATCTCATTCTGCAGTGTTAGCCTGTGATTGTATGCTATGGTCATGGTCAGTCCTCACAAACAGTCAGCCTGAAGGTCTGTCCCACCCACTGACATGCCAACAGATATCAGGTCCACCTAGCCAACACTAGAAAACATAGCAGATGTACCTAATACATAGAAATAAACACAGAGAGACAGCAAAAATGAGTAAATATGACAGCATGTCTCAAATGAAAAAAAAGGAGAAAACACCAGAAAAAGAACTAAACAAAATGGTGGAAGCAACCTATCAGAGACTAGTTCAAAACATTGGTCAAAGAACTTAAGGAGAACTTTAACAAAGAGATAGTAAGCATAAAAAAGGACATAAAAACCATAAAAAAAATGAGAACTTTAACAAAGAGATAGTAAGCATAAAAAAGGGCATAAAAACCATAAAAAAAATTAACAGTCAGAAATGAAGAATACAATAACTAAAATAAAGAACGCATTACAAGGAATTGATATTGGATTATATAGAGCAGTGTATCAAGTCAGTGATTTGGAAGACAACATAGCAGAACAACAAAAAGAAAAAAAAAATTAAATAAGAATAGTTTAAGGTAGGGGTTCCCAACCTCCAGGCTGCGGATCACAGACCCTTACCAGTCTACAGCCTGTTAGGAATCAAGCCACACAGCAGGAGGTGAGCAGTGAGCGAAGGAGCGAAGCTTCATCTATATTTGCAGCCATTCCTCAGTGCTAGCATCACTGCCTCAGCTCCACTTCAGATCATCAGGCATTAGATTCTCAGAGGAGAACCCGTTCTTGGTGCCAAAAAGATTGGGGACCACTGGCTTAAGAAATCTATGGAACAACACCAAGCATAAAAATGTTCACATCATAGGGGTACCAAATAGCGAAGAGCGAGAGTAAGGAAGTGAAAAACTATTTGAAACAATAACATTCTGAAGAAATAATAAGTCTAATATTCCTAAAGTTTATAATTGTCATTAAGTACAAATTAGTTTAGATGAAGGGTAGTTTAATTTCCCGATGTTTTCCAAATTATTTTATTCTAGATAAACAATTCTTGATGTGTATATAACCATAATGAAGGGAGAAGGACGTTATAATGACATGATTATATTTTGAAATAAGTACAATTTGACAGGAATTTATAATTGCCACAAAACTTCTATATCTTTTGAAAATAAGTCAGTGAACACATTTCTTGATATTGGAATAATTGTATGACTAGAATTTTCTCAACCGTTTGAAGGTGCTTTAATGACATGGTGTTCATATCAACTTGGTGGCATCAAAATAAACATTTTCCAAGAAGTGCAATAAAAGCAGCAATTTAGGTTTACATTCACAGTTTGTGGTAGAAATATATTTTCCATATAGCCCTATACTAAAATTCAGCTGTCAGAATGTTAGCAAGCAGGATTCAATGTCCATTTTGACTATAGAGATAATTAGCAGTTGATATAAAACCTGAAATTCACCGGCTATCTCTTAAGTTCAGCTCTAAAATGTCACTAATAATTACATCATCACAAATTATTTGACCCAATTTGTATTGGTATTCTTCCTAATTATGTTTGTATGAAAGGAAGATTTATTTATTTATTTATTTGAAATGAAGTAACTGTGTCATACTATTGCTTCTCTATCACCAATTTTTCTATGGAAAGTTACATAAAAGCCATTTTCTTCTATTTTGCCTGTCATATAAAAAATGTTTTTCTTTTTTTTTTTATTTTATAAATGGTAGTCAACTCTATCAAACCCATTAGAAGTGTCATTGCCAAAAGATGCCATATTTGATACTTGGCAAAGATATGAAAATTACTTTGTGGTGATACCCACACAAAATTATCATAAATTGTTCCTTAGCTGAGATTACATGAAAAATATTATGGGCAGATTCAAAACATCCACTGAATACTTCTTGGTCACCTGAAAAATATTAGAGTTGGGACTAATATCAACCAGGAGTACTCACTTATGTGTAAATATTGTAGATTGGAAAACTACTTGAAGGGATTAAATATCTAAAACACCAATAGTTTTTGAGTACTGTAGTATATAAAGAAAATAAATACTTTTTAATAAATGCATTAAAGAAAACAAATAAGTAGGTTAAATAAAGAATATAAGGTTGTTCTTTTCTTGATCTACTTTAAATAAGAAAGTCTTCTGTGAGGAAATAATAAGCTTTTCACATCTATGTGTATATATTTTGTTATAAAAGAGAATATGAGATTTCTGGATTAGAGGCAAAGTTATTATTTCTTCTAATAATAAATGCATCATTTCCCATTTCTCATATTTTTTTACGTGAGGGCAATGAGATAAGGGCAGACACCATTCTTCCTGTGGAGCAGGAGTTTCTTTCATCACAGAAAAGGGATACCAAAATATGAATCTGAAAGCACATATAGAATCTGGACACCAGCCCCATTCTCTCTGTAGAGAATGAAAGAAAATATTTGGTATCTAATGTCTTGCAATCATTGGAGGATAAATGTACAGCTTTGGGTTTCATCACCTGTCGAAATATAGGTACATATATCTAGGGACACCTATCCTTAGAGATCTAGCATGATCTTAAGATTGCGTGCTTTTTAGTCATCATTTCACTTTCAAGGCCTGATCTTTATTCCAGTGGCTATTAGTTTGTTTGTTTGTTTGTTTGTTTCCTAGAAAACCTTGAATGTGAAGAAAGTTGAAAATATTTATATTGCTTCCCATCAAGAGATGATAAGGGCCTAAAATAAGGTGTGTGAAAAGTATGTCTTTCCAAGAATTCAGTAAGTTCAAAGGCTATGAATGTGAAGAAAGTTGAAAATATTTATATTGCTTTCCATCAAGAGATGATAAGACTGAAAAAAATGATCAGGGCCTAAAATCAGGTGTGTGAAAAGTATGTCTTTCCAAGAATTCAATAAGTTCAAAGGCTAGACGTTAAAAAAAAAAAATCAAAGACTTGGATGTGCTTGAGGAGTTTGAAGAAAACCAGTGTAGTCAGAGCACGGTAGATACATGTGTTGAAGTGATCCTAATGAAAACTAAGTGACTAAGTGATCTGGAGGTGTATATAGATGGAATGAGATGATCTTGTATGTATTTATATTCCCATCAACAATATAGAATAACTCATTTCGCTATATCTTCACCAATGTCTGCTGCTGTCTTTTAATTCTCAATTTTCTAAAAATTTCTAAAAATTTCTAAAAGCGTATTTTTATATGTTTATTGAATATTTATGTATCCTCATATATGAACTACTTATTCAATCCCTTTTAAATTTTGTGGGGTTTTGCTTTTTGAAAATATATATGTATTCTGAATGTTTCCCTTTTAAAAATGTTCTTAACAATTTCTGCTATTTCTTTATTTCAAATTTTTGCTTTAAAATAATGATACATCTACAGGAAGATAAAAAGGCAATATATATATATATATAAGTTCTATCTGCCTTCACTCAATTTCCTCCAATGGTTGCATCTGACATAATTATAGTACAATATCAAAAATGAGAATTTGACACAGGTATAATGTGTGTATATAGTACTATATCATTTTATTATACCCCTAAATGTGTGTAACCACCAGCATAATCGAAATACAGAACTATTTTATCACCAAAGCAGCCTCATTAAGACTGAACAATGGTAAAAATCCGGACTTTCCATTAGACCTCCTCAAAAAACCCCAGCAAGTGGCCAGTTGCCTCATTTCCCTCAGGTGAAGGTGAAAACCCAAGCTCCCCATCTGGTCTCCACTGCCAGTATGGAAAGGAGACCTTTTTACCACCAGTGAGAAGGGAAGTCCCAGCTCCCTATGTAGTCAACTCTGACACTACCCTGGTGAGAAAACTGGCTTGCTTCACTACCACCTGGTAAAGGCAGAAGTCTACATCCTCCACTCACCCTTTGCTAGCATTAAGTGGGGTGCGATCACAGTTTTTTTTTTTTTCTGAGGTTCAGTTGGAATAGAACATTTACTCTTTAAGAGTTTTCTGTCTTACCAGTCTTCCCCTTTTCTGTTATTTTTATTTTATTATTTTACTTTGGGGGCTAGAAAAAAATATTTTTCCAAAAGACCATTTTTACACCATTACTCTGCAGTGCCATCTTTTTCATAAATAAACTCTATATTTTTGAATTCCATCATATTCTATTGTTCTATTTATCTCTCATGTATACACGTCTTTCTTAATTATATAATAGATATTGACTTCAGAGTATATCTCCTTCTCCAGAATTTCTTTTATTAATTTTGGTTTTTTTAATTTCTCTCAATATTTTTTAGATTAGATAACACATGTTTTTTTCTTATGATTCTTAGTCCATTTAATTATTTTTCCTCTGTGCTTATTTTCCATAATTGAAGTTATTGGCAATATGATAAATCATATTTATGGAATGGAAACCCAATATTAAAAAGATTTCTCCAAATCAATTTGTATATTCAGTGGAATCACAAGCAAGATACTGATAGATTAGCTATTCCAAGATAGATTTTAAGAGAAAGAAAATTGTGAACTTAATATTTACATTTTTCTCTTAATATTATAAAAATATTCAACAACATTCAAAATGCATGCTATCACATTTCAAATTATCTTTTTAAAACATCCTTGTATTGAGTAGTATTTTGAATAAAATTCAGTTTATTTTAAGATTTATATTGACAGGGATTGAGAGAGCTTTAATTTTATTTTCAGGTAATTTATTTGTTATCTGAATTCAATAAATGAAATTACTGATTCAAAAATAAATAAAGCTCTATGAAGAAAAGATGGTAGATTTTGGAGATCAAGACTCATTTTTACTTCTGTCCCGCTCACTGATGGAAATAAGGCTAAATATACCTTTCTGGACTTTTGGGGTTGGCTGATGTACTATGAAGGATCATTGTGATGGATGAGAGTTTTTAGACTCCAGCTGAGAATAGCTAGAGAGAGCAGTGCTTATTAAGAATCTACACTTATATGGAGAGCCAAGACAGTACCTCAGAAAAATAACAATTCTCCTTAAATGAAATTTGATGTTCCTTCCGTAACAAGGAAAGGGATTTTCAGTAAAAACCGAAGATATGATCTCATCTTTTTAGATTTTTCTCTTAGCAATTTTGAAGTTTCTCTAGGATGAATTGTTTCTACATTCATTAGATAACATGTATTTTTCTTATAATTCTTAGTACATTTAATTATTTTCTCTCTGTGCTTATTTTGATAAAAGTAAATTAAGACATAAGATATTTGTATTTATATAAGAAATAATTAACTATTTAAACCTCCGTATAGACATGAATATATTATTGGAAAGGTCATTTGATTAAATAAACAACACTGAAATGTAAATAAGGATAACAGGCTTTTGGTATCACTATTGTACAAAATATATGTGTTAACATATAATCCATACAAACCATGTTGTATGGATAAGAGTTAACAATTTAAGATCCATGGCATTCGCTGATTTAGTGTAAAATATGAATGAAACCTTGGCCAATATAAACAATAAAGTTATCCGTGATTGATGATATAATTTATTCATTTCCTTCTGAGAAGTTTAAAAATCTTTCCCAAACTATTAGCTCTGTTTAAAACATACTATTATAAGGCCTGGAATAAGCAATTGATTCTTTTATTCCTTTTACAAATTTTAAAATAAAAAAAATATATATATCAGTGGGGCACAGTAATAAGCCTAAATAATGTTGAATCAAGATTATAATAAAAATAGACTATTAACTCCAAATGGGTAATTAAGAGAAGCTTGATTATTTTTAGTGCCATTTCTAACCTTCTTAACTCTCTATACCTGTTTGCACATTTTACTTATTTTTTTCACTTGTCAATCAGACATTTTTACCAAGTCATCTGGAAGCAGTTTATTTTGAATCAACTAATACATGAATCATTTTTATATTTATACTCATGGAATCCCTTGCATTGTCAAAGATTAAGGTTCAATTGTGTGTGTGTTTGTGTGTGTGTGTGTGTGCGAGCACATGTGCATATATGTGTTTGAGAGAGAATTAATATGACAGCAAGCTTCAGGTATTGAAGGGAAAAAAATGCCTACTTCTGTAAAATTGATCTCATTTATCTTTCTTCCCATTCTATCCTAGCTCCTTCATCTTCCTCTCACCAAAATGTAATGGTAGTACATTTCAGTGTTTCCCAGTAGGAAGAAATGCAGTTGCACATTCAAATTTTTCAATCCATAAAGCAATCAATACACAATGGCAGGTATTTTGTTCCAGAAGAAAATGGGGTTTGTGCTTCTAAAGGAAGAGCAATGAGTATCTGTGAGGAAAAAAAAATCCAGCCTTGGAAGTAACTACATTTATTTTTTCTACAAGAGAGAAATTAAATAAAAAGTTTAGTCTGTAACGAAGATTAATAAAAATCTCTTTCATTGGTATTATGTATTGTTTTCCTAAAGGAATAAATAATGTCAATAACTTACAGAGAAGTTAAGAAAATGTCATGTTAAGCTCAAGGAAAATGTGGATGTTTAGTGTATCTAAATCATATACAGAAATTGGTGTTCAGATTATTTATGAGTACTTGCATTTTTTATATGTGTTAAAGATATAGTAGGATGAATAGTAATGGAAGCCTAATATTAAACCTAAGATATAATAGTTTCCTGCTTCTTAAGACT
>NW_006440642.1:2900064-2909151 GCF_000325575.1 Pteropus alecto | reverse complement strand
AAAGAGCATCATTTGACTTATCATGGCCTCTACAACACTTTGTTATATACTTATATCTGAAAGATTATTAGATAAATTTTCATACAGGTGAATGACTTTTGGGATAAATAACATATTTAGGAACTATTTGATGGGTTGAGATAGTTACCATTGAAATTGAGTTTGTGGTGAAGGTTTCACCTCAAAGTAAAATTCATCATGAAGAAATTGTAAATCTTATGGTTCAGAAATTTGGAAAATGACTTATTTTGAATATTGTGTGCTGGTGGTAATAATTTATTATGATATGGGCTTATATTAAGAGAAGAATACACTGAACAGAAAATTTCCAACAACAGATTAAATATATGTGGTTGTAGCTAAACAATGATAAATTGAAACAGCTAAACACTGACCAACATTTTTTCCCCTGTACCACCTGAGGCATACTACCCACACTGAGAAATGCAGAAGAGCTGGAAGTACTGGAACAATCTGGGACAGAGGATAATGAAAGGATTGAAGGGCATCTTAAGAACTCTCTTCTTATGTAAGCATGTACAGGGACTTTGACAAATTACTCTGATTAAAGAGAGAGAGAAATAGTAATAGAAAAGTTGATTGTATTTCTCCCTCAAACTAATCAAAGAGATCATGTCATCAGTTTTATAGACTTTATCTAATTTAAAGTTACTAGTAATGTTGGGTTTCATTCTATGCATCAAATTTGCCTGTTCATTCCTGATAGTCTATTATTTTTGTGTTTTCCTAATTTCATGCTCATTTAGTGAAATATTTCAGAAATATTCTTCTCTAAATTATTTATCTCACTTTGAGTATCTAAACCTATTGAGTGTTTCTTCTTCTCCTCCTTCTCTTTCCTCCACTCTCTCTTGTTTATCTCTATCTCTTGATCTCTGTCTCTCTCCTCCCCTCTCCCTTCTCCCTCTCTCTCAACCTTTTGAGTGTGCTAGATGATTTTTAATCATGAGCTTATCATTTTTTTTTTTTACAAAATGGGGACTCCTGTAGTCCTAGATTGTGGGGAGAGAAGATCATTTTCTTCTTCCAGGGACCACAGAGGGCCATGAGCCAAAAACCGCTCTGAAGAGTGTACGGCTCTATGGTAAAAGCTGTAGATTCAGCTAGATGATAGATAGATAGATAGATAGATAGATAGATAGAGTAAATAGAGTAGAGATAGATAGATAAAGTAAATAGAGTAGAATTGTAAAAAAAAATAGTACTATGTAATAGGTCTTTGAATAAATAACCATCCTCCATATATGTGATATGACTCTGTGTAGGAATGTTGAGTTTGACAAATGCACAGTGAAACTGCCAGGAGCACTCAAGAAAGATATAATCACATGGGAAGATGTCCAAAATGGTATTTAAAAAGACAAAAGGGACATGAGTTTATAAATAAGGAAAGGTTATTAATTTCAGAATGAGATTGTCAGAAAGGGTGTGATCTAAAACTTTGAATAAAAACAAGAAAAATAATCTTATAAGAGAAATACTAAATTGTAAATTATAGTTTTTTTATTTCTGGTCTTTTAACACAATATTGGTTAATCTTTGCTGAAAATTAAAATAAAATGGAAGGAGAAAAAAGAGGGTTCCATGAAAAATTATTTTTATTTTTATTATTTTACATGAAAAATTATTTATTACTTTGTTTATAAGTTTCAGACATTGTGAAAGCTGCTGTGGATGGATGCAAGAGTAACTAAGAGTGATAGAGTCTTCGCTTTCAAGGCAAACAACAAAAGCAATATTTACAGGGTATCATTCCCTGCCACGTGGGCATTATGCTGTACCTTTAGGATATGCAGAAATATCTACCCAGGATTGGATATTATACCTTCAAAGAAATTCTACTATAAATACACATTGGATTTTTTTAATTTACTTGACACCTTAATGTTTTATTTTTCACATTGTATACAGAGCTAAAAAAAATTAAAGTTCTTAGAATATATATGAAAGTCTATGAAAAGAGTGTGCAGGTGGAGCATTTGAGATAATTATTAATCTTGAGATAAATTTCAAGAAAGTCTTGAAGCAGACAGAAATAGGAATACTTTTGTTCATTGTTTCACTTTGAGCTGCATGCCTTGGCATACAGGAGACATAATGTGGAAGTTTGAGGTCACCAAGCAACATGTTATACCAATGAACTCCGGTACTAAAATTTTCTAACAATGTAGAAGAATACATATCTTATGAATAATTATTTCCAAATGTAGTTATTCATTATTCAGGAGTTAAAAATAAATTTTTAATCTTGAAGAATTTGAAGCAGTATTTGAATGCTGACAATGTTTTATTCCTCGTTTACTCCTTTGACTATTTTTACCCACTCCTTCCTTTTCCACCTTGGATGATTTACCTCGAAGCCCTAAATCTATTAAATGATGGCAAATATCTTCCTAAAATGGTCTTCTACATACTTGCCAATGGAAAACAATAGTCACCATGCATTACAGACAAGACAATTGACAAACAGAGCTATTCAGTTAACTCTCCCTCAAAAATGATGCCAGAATTGGTCAATATGGAAATAGTTTTCCCAAGTTCTTCTTCCACTCCACCTCTATCCTATAGGTCAAAACTCATTTTTTCTCTTTGGCACCATTTTCTTTATCAGAGCTGTGCTCCCAAGCCCTTACTAACTGGTCTTACCCTCCACAACTTATACTCTATCAGTTTCCTCATGCATTTTCAGGAATGTTCCAAATTCTAAGCAACTTGATCAATTAATTTTTATGGATTATTGAAAATAAATATCTCAGTGTTAGTATATAATAACTTTGGTTATGATTTGAAATATAAAAATTGCAAATATTATATTGTAGTATTTTTATAACACTTATAAAGGAGTATCATTCCATTGAAGAGTCATTCTAGGAATGACTTCTGGAAAAAAAGCATGTGAACTTAATATTAGCTGTTTCTTTTTTATAAGAATTTGTATACAACTTTCTCAGTGGAATCCTAAAAGAGAAATACATTTTTTATGCTTCATGTATTGCTATGTTTTCTTAGTATTGGTGCTACTTGAATGAAAACACTGTTGATAGTAATATTGTGTCTAACGTGATTGCTTTTCTATATGCTAGAACTTCTAGCATATAGAAGTTCTGTCACAACATTTGATTGTCTCATACAAGATGTGGAATTTAAATTGGTGCCTAATTATTAGATGCCACTACTACTGTCAAATAAATTACATTATCTTCCCCATTAAACCTGAGAAACAATTGAAAATATTAGATTAGGTATAATTTTTAATATGGTTGAAACAAAAAAGAAAAATACTCATAAAAAGTGCTGTATTGGTGTATCCATTGAAGTTATTCTATAATAGAGAAAAATTTGAATACTCTAAGTATCCCAAAAGAGTGAGACATTTGAACTCTGATGCACTCAATGAAGTAATAAACAACCATTAACAAAATGATGCCATTATAATCTAGAATGAGCACCTATAATGGAGTATACTATGACTACACTTAAGAACAAACTCGTATGTAAGAAAAATGAAAATCAGATCCTAAAAATTCAATTGACCTACTTAATCACCATGGCATATTAGACTTGAGAACTTATTTGGTCCAGAGAAATATTTCCTGGGAAAGATAAAACTGTAAACCAATAAATAAGTTTACTGTTTGATCATAAATTTTATACAGATCAAATATCTGATGTAGCAATCACCTTGGAAAACAGTTTACATCAAAGCAACAGTTTAATTTTCAAGACTAACTTTGACAACCTCACATTGCTATAACCCACTAATTCTAAACAATTGTGTTAAGATTTTTATCCAGTTCCCAGTAGTTCCTCTTCCTGGAAGATTTACCTTGAAGCACTCAGTCTAGACTTCAAATCCTATGAATTTTGTCTCCCCACTTCTTAAACACTACTGACTGTCTCTTACTCTGTCAAGGTGGTATTTTTCCTTACTGCAGTGATTCTTAACAAATTTAGCTCTGCATTATTAATATAGTACATCTTTGGGGAGCTCAATAGAATGATTTTTTTGTTGGTTTTGGGAAATTTTTTAGAAAAATTTAAAATTTTATTTTGTTCCACTTTCAAGGTATAATTGACAAATAAAAATTAGACACGTTTAAGGTGTACAATGTGATAATTTGATATACATGTAAACTGTGAAATGATTGTCACAAGCAAGCTAATTAATATATACTTCACATCGTTAATTATTTCTTTCTTAGTGAGAACACTTAAGATTAACTCTCTCAGTAAATTTAATTATGCAATATCTTGTTTTCTGAAATCTATATATTCATTCTTATTTCTCTCTCCCTTTTTTTCATCCCTTTCTTTCCTCCCTCTTTTTTTCTTCTTCCATTCTCTTTCCCCCCTTCCCTCCTTCCTTCCTTCCTTCTTTCCTCCTTTCCTTCCTTCCAGTCTTCTTTTCTTCCACATGCAGTTATTTCATTTTTGATTTTCCCTCCTTCCCTCCTTCCTTCCTTCCTTCTTTCCTCCTTTCCTTCCTTCCAGTCTTCTTTTCTTCCACATGCAGTTATTTCATTTTTGATCTCAAGAAGAGGGCAAAGACAAAGTACCTTACGTGAACTGAGGTCTAAATATAGAACACTATGAGGATGTGGACACAGATGGGAAATAAAACTGGAGTTATAGTAAAAGAACTCTGTGATATCAGAGGGACAATACAAGGTGAAGAGAAAGCAAACAGGGACCAAATCATGAGACTTCCACTGCTGGAAAAAGACAGAGTATCTGGTGAGGGAAGGGTGTCAAATATATACAAGAGCTAGAAAATATTTTCTTAATCATTATAAATGGATAATTAAGCAAAAAGAGAAAATAGTATTTCTAGGTGGAAAATAATAAACAATCAAACAAACAAAAAGAGGGAAACAAAAAACTGAGAGGGTAAATCTGAAGGCATTTGCGAATACTCAGGAATAAAAACTTTGTTTTTAACTAACACTCCAAAAATGTAAATAACCCCTCAGTTTTTTCAAAAATGGAAAGCTGAAACTGAAAATTTCACTTAAAGACCTATCTCAAAATATTCCTACTATAAAAAAATAAGATAGGAAAAAAGTCTACAGTGGCAAAGTAAGGCAACCAAGGAACTTTCTTCTTGTCTACAGTTTGAGTGGAAAATGTATTAAAATCAGTCCCTGGAATTTAAAATACAGCTATCTCCTCATTTGGATTTTGTGTTTAAATTTATAACACTTGAACAACTAGGAAAATTCCAAGTCCATAAATTAAAGTGTGCTGAGCTTGGTAGTCTTTGGCCTTTCAGCATAAGACAATATAAATTATTTGCAGAGAAAATAACCTTAAAGCTGATTCCCTGAGATTCCCACCAATTAACCTTACTCAAGCACAAACATAAAAAAAAAGTGCATATCTATATTATATTTTGTTTTTTATGCACAAAACAACCTCTATTATAATTGAAGCTTTGGAGATATAAATAATTGAACTTCAGACTTAAATCATGTAAATCTACTAATTTTTAAATATTAAACAATTACTTTGAATACATTTGAAGGGAGTAAATTATGGAACTGGATATGTGTTCAAAAAACAAGATCCTGTCAAAAATGTCTAAACCTATTAAAAATAAAGTCACTAAAAGATTTTCCAGAAAGAAAAAATACTGTCAGTGAATTTTTTAAAAAATGTTAATTTTTTAACAAATCAAATGAAATTAAACAGAGAAAAATAAAGAACAAATTGAAAAGTAAACTTGCTCAGTAATACAAATTACAAGATAAATACAAAAGAAGATTACAAATTTAAAATGGGGTAGAATTAAATGCTCTAAAAATTGGCATTTAAACTGGAAAAAAAAAACCAGAGAGACGATTTAAAAAAATAATAATTACTTTGGGTGTACCAGCAATAATGGAAATCATCAAACCAAAGAAAAATAAACAGAAATTCCTATCTCCTCATATCAGCATTGAAAATCTATAAAAAGCTAGGGAGGAGGAAAAAAGCAAGTGACTGGCAAATGAACATTAAAAGGATATCTTAATGGTAAAAATAGATGCCAGAACACATTGGAAAATCACTGCAATGTTTTAAGATAAAATTACTACGTACTTTTATTTATATATATTATAATTTAAAACAAGGATTGAGAATTTACCATCGGTAGTCAGTGGAAAAAGAAAAATCTAAAACTTTATTCAGAAAGAAGATAAATAATTCCAAAACAAATGTCTGAAATACGAGAAGGAAAAGTCAGTATAGAAAAGTGTAAAGTTTTACACATCAATGTGTGTGTATCCATATAGAACAAAACAAAACAAAAAAGACTAAATGTAAATAGATAATAATAATAACATGCGATTCGTGGATTCATGCGAGGGATGTGCAATGTTAAGTGTTCTAAAGTCCGTGAATTGTTTGGAAGTTAGGCAAAAACAACAGGTAAGTTTAGATTTTTAGTGACATTTCAATTTAAGGGTAAACAATAAAAGGATAAAGTAAAACAAACAAACAGTCAGTGGGTAATGTCAGAGAGAAATAAAAAAGAAATGAAAGATCAAACAAAACCCCTGAATAAGTAAACTATAAATGAAAGAGAAAGTTATTCAAAATTCAAAACAATAAAATAAGTAAGTAGATGTTGATCCAATTATGTGATAGAAAATTAGGTATAGTAAAAGATAACATTAATGTGATAATGTGTGCTTTAAAAGAAAAGAACAAAAAATAGAGCAACTATTATCCAGAGTGGTAAGGCAGTGAAAACATTCCTTTAAAATAAAATATTATACATTTACATTTGTATCATGTATTTTATTTTTTTGTACTGGTGACCTTAAACAGTAGAAAAAATACTTGTTTTATTTAATTGACCCAATGGTCATTTAACTGTCTACAGAGGAAAAACTATGATAATCTAAAGACAATTCATTAGAAGTAATAAGAGGGTATGGCAATAATATTTGGGGACATGAGTATAAAAACAAAATCAATTTTTATTCATATATATACAGATAAGAGTTAGAAAATATTTTAACTGATACCAATTAACCATAAAAATTATATCTAGGATTAAATCTTTCAAAAGATGTTAATACATTTACTCATATATGAGAAGATAGTATTGTAATGATGCAAATTTCTCATCTTATTTCATATCTTAAATTATTCAAAAGTATGTTGATGTTATTATTATTATTATTATTATTATTATCATTATTATTAGAGCCTACTGTGCCTTTTCTAAATTTTATATGGAAAGCATACAATCTAAGAGGCAAGAATGTTTTGAAAGAAAATAGGATTGGAGAACTTACCTTACCTTGCAGCAGATAGAGTAATCAATAAATTGAGGTATTGGTGCACTAATAAATAATTGTAGCAGAATAAAGACATACAATGAATCTTATGCATGCTTGGATATTGATACATGCTAATCATGTGGTGCAATATTCTGAGGAAAAGGGTGAGATGTAGAAAAACGGTGACGTGGGAAGTTGTTTCTCTGTGATAAAGACTATCTGAAATTTAAACCTCTTGGAAAAATCAAACCATTTGGATTAAATGCCTAATAAAAAAGTTAAATTTTGTAAGAAAGTATAATAATATAGGCATTTATTTTTATGACAAGGCAAACAGCTCAGAAAATGGGCAAATATGCAAAAGATATTTAACCTCATAAGAAACCAGATGGACGATTACATAGAAAAATATTTCTTTATATTTTTAACAATTAACTACAAAATATATAATGGATACACTTTTTTATAATTTTTGCTAAATATTTTATGCACTGTTATATGATGTGTAGTTTGAGATAACAAGAACAGTGGACAATTTAATCTAGTAAAATGTATTATTATTATGTTTTAGTATTTTTTTTAAATATAATACATTTAAAAGTAAAAGAATTAAATTCAGGGAGGTAGAATGCTGAGTATATGATTGCTTAGTATAGACATATGCTCAGATATTTCTTTGTATCTAGGGAGAAAAGTGGTGTTAACAGGTTTAGGAGATGTAAAGAACTTGAAGTAAGCCAACATAGATGTGATTCACATAATCACTATATTTAAAATGAATATAATTGACTATAAAAGCTCATTACTGAAAATAACTCTGCTTAGCATAAATCACGTTGTGAAATGAAGATTCATAATCTCTCAGGTGCTTTGCCTGCCTCTCAGTCTCCCTCCCTTGTGATCATTTTCAACCATTGACATGTCAGATGTTCTTAAGGACTTATTTACACTGGTTAATCTGGGTTTTGAGACACATCTGGTGTGTGATCTGTCCCCTTAAGAATTATTTAAACCAATTTTGGAGACATAATAAATACCTTGAATAAAGGCAAAATTTAGCTATGCACTGTGATATAAGTTTTTATTCAAATGCAGAAATGCCCCTTCGATCTCCTCCCTAATTAAATTCACTACTTACTTCTGAGGCTTTCATTATAATATAATATTATATAATGTATAATATTATATATATTATAATCTTTATATTAAAGGCAAGACAAGATCATATTAACCCCTAGAGAATTTTCTTCTATTTTCAATCTGTGCACAACGAATAGTTTGGATCAAGTTACAGAGAAAATTTAAAAATCAAAAAATATTAGAGTAAGCTCTTTCAAATCCAAATATGATAATCTAATGGTAATAACTGCAGGAAGTCCCATTAATAAATGAAAAGACCGGGACTGTCACAGCCAGTTACACTGAAAGGTATAGCTCGAAAACAAGCTCTGCTACTTCCCTTGGAACCTTCCCATTGCACATCGATCTTCTCAAATTAAATTAGTGTTTAACTCAGCATTTTGTTGGACTCAATACATCTCTTCTGGACATAACTGGAAAACTCAGTCAAGAGAATATTAACCAAAAAAAGTGTATTTTAAGATCTCATCAGCACTCTTAAATTTTGATGAAACATTTGTGTGGAGGTGCAGGTAAAAGGAATCATAGACTATGAATGGTTTGTACTCTTCATAGGGTTTGGTAATACACACAACATTAAAGCTTTCTCAACTCAAAAATTGGTGCTTATCCACACATATGTGTGATTTATATGAATCCTCAGCCCTCTTAGTTTTCT
>NW_006440642.1:2893457-2900042 GCF_000325575.1 Pteropus alecto | reverse complement strand
TTTGATCCTTTCAAGTCTCATCAGTTTCCCAAAATTCCTAAGGAAGAGGAGTGGTGAAGTAATGGAATTCTTTATCTTAGGGGTTACATGGTTCTTAAGAGATTACCAGTTTCACAAAATGTCACATTGTCACTTCAGGGAGAGCTTACATTTTAGTTGTGAATAAAATTTTAAACCAAGAGAATAAATATCTAGGATAATGTTTGAGCTACAAAGGACCACTTGAGAGGGAAAAAAATTAACATAATAAGAAAAATCCATAGAGAAACTTCATGTCCCAGATATACTATACATAACACAACAGTATACACAATTGTTCTGTCCATGATTAAACTATGGACCAGATTAAAAATATGTTTTTTAAATCTAACTAAATCTTAAGTTTTCATACACTGTCTTGTCCAAGATGGGCCTGGAGGAGTAAAAGATATGAGTTTTAAGGGAAAAGAAGAGCTACAAAGCTTACTTACAATGTTCAAGAATCATAAGACTGAAAAGTCCTCCCATATAAGGATGGTGACAGAAAATTCAAGCATAAGATAGAGGTAACTGTAAAATATATAGAAGAACACAAAATAGACATGCACTTTGGACTGAAAGAACCTACACTGGAGTTCTGACTCCAGCAATTACTGTATGTAATCTTGGCAGTTAATGTATTTTATTATTTATTCATTCATTCATTTATTCATTCATTCATTTATTTATTTATTTGTTTTTCAATTATGGTTGCTATGCAATATTATTTTAGTTTCATGTGTGCAACATAGTGATGAGCCATTTATATAACTAACAAAATGATCACTCTGATAAATCTAGTACGCATCTGACACCATACAGTTATCACAATATTATTGACTCTATTCACTATGCTGTACTTTATGTCCCCATGGCTGTTTTTATAAATGCCAATTCATACTTCATATTTCTTTCCCTTTTTCACTCAGTCCCCAAACCCCCTCCCATCTGGCAACCATCAAAATCTTCTTTGTATATGAGTTTATTTCCATTTTGTTTGCTGTTTATTTTGATTTTTAGATTCTACATATAGATGAAATTAGATAGTGTTTGTCCTTCTCTGTCTGACTTATTTAACCTAGCATAATACCCCCTAGATATATCCATGTCATTGTAAATGGCAAGATTTCATTCTATTTTATGGCTGAGTAATATTCCTTTATTCCTTCATCCATCAAATGAATAAACACTCAGAATAACATTCCAAGTAATCTAAATTCCTCACATGATGAGCAACTGGCCTTCCCAGACAGAATTTGACCTGACACCCAAATCCAGAAGACCTAGTCCTGATGTGTTCTGTTTATATTCCCACTAGCAAGGTTGCTTGTTAGTATTGCCTTATGAGAAGTGTTTTGAATTAACAGGATGGGTCAGTTTCCCCTTATTAGATCACAGTCCCCCTTTATATGCCTACTAGAGCAAAGTATTCCTGGTACTCCCCATAGTAGGAGAACGATTAAGAGGAGAGAGATTCTCTCATCTCTAGGTGACTCTGGCTTGCAAATTTCCTTGATGAAACCTTTCTAAAAGACCTAGTGTATAGAAAAGTGAATTTTTCAGAGCCTTGAATAACTACAAATATACTTATTTTATAGAAAAGAGTAATATCTCAAAGGAAACAGAGGGCATTAGCAAAAGCTGCATCACTAATGCTTCTGATGGAACAGAGGATGATATCATGAGCAAGATGAGAACAACATATAATCTGTGTCAGAAGATTTGGATTTTGAATATAAAGAGGTTTTAGAAATAGCTAAGTAAATCATTTTGCTGAGAATTTATTTTTGTGCATGTACAAAAGTGATGTATGATTATTCTTACGTCTAAATAGCTATAAAAATGTCCATTTAATAATTACAAAATAGAAATGCTAAGAGAATTTTAAACAGCATTGGATAATGGTTTAAATTGAAGATTTTATAATTTCTTAGTGATTCTTAAAATTTGAAACAGTCTTACAATTTGTGGCATTATAAATTTGATAAAATACACAAAAAAAAAAACCTCTGATAAAAGAAAGCAGCTTCAACAATATGACGACTTGTAAGTAATTGAATTTAATTACAATAATTTCAGTGCCCTTTACACTCTAGGCATATATCTTGGCCACTGGCAAAGCAGTGACGACAAAAGTTGAAGAAAAAAATAGAAGAGAAATATTTTGATGTTAAGATACATGGAGTATTATTTTTAAAAAATCAATCAGAATTGGTAGATATCTTAACAGTAATTTTAAGACTTAATCCTGACTTAGTTATGTATATATGTGGAGTCTAAAGAAATGAGACACAGGAATTGTTTATGCATAGCATGACAGTTCTTTAAAATTCCTCTTCTATTTTTCAGAATCCATTCATTTGTTTTTCTGCTTCTCTGAACTGATAAGATGAATGAGAGGAAAGAAGGAAAATGAAAAGCTGACCTGCTAAAATTGCACAAGTATGAATTAGATGTAGCCCCATGGTAAACATTTCTCCCCAAACCACCATGCCCTTAACTTGTGCCCTGGGATTGCTCTTTATTGAGCAAATATTTTGTTTCCGCAGAGTGTTCCATATGAGTATACATGGTTGGATACTCAAATGAGAAAATTAGAGTGGCAATCCCTAGGTATTCCATCCAACCTAATGAAATTAAATAACAAAGTTTACCATTTTACCTATTATTCTACTCCACACTCACCATCTCATAGCCTCCTTATGGCTTTCTTATCTAAGCTGTAGTTTCTTTTGGATAATTCTTAAATCGATTTTTCTTATTAAAGATCTTTTGGCTCACAGATCTTTACACACACACACACACACACACACACACACACACACACTTTTTATTTATCACTCTCTAGGCAATTCAAAGTTCTTCCTGCCTAATCAACTTCTATTCTCCATAATAGATATTTCTCAGGAATGTAGCTATAAGTGTACTCACTAGTGTTTCTCATGAAATATATATTTCCATAGATTGAGTAGGAAAAAGAGTGATTTTCTGGAACCAAATTAGTATGAGCATTTTTCTCTAAGAGTCAAGAGTTGAAATAACAATTCCATTATCATTTGATTTGGAGCAATTTTTAAATTACTTACCAGCCTCATTTTCCTAATCTGTAAAATGAGAGATCAGGTAATATCTATCTCAAGGTTCTGTGGTAAATGATAAAGGAGTTCAAAAGTGCCTAGTAACTTCTCTGTCTTTCCAAAGTTATGTGTATATTTCCAAATATTCTACCCATTACAGTAATAATGAACTAAAAAAAAAGTGAATTCAGTACCCCCTCTCATAATAATTTTTAATTAGAGTCAGATAAAATCATCTAGCTTGATTTGCATTATACAGCCCAAGGGCTGCTTTACACCTCAAGAAGGACTTTCATTGGTGTCACCAGAAGATCGTGAAGGAGTAGAATAAAGGACAATATCTACTTCCTGGAGTAGTCCCTCATGTGCTCCCATGTTGTACTGATTGTGTTGATCATACACACTTCTCTCAGTGAGTACTTGTGTAAGAAACTCACACAGGAGCAAGTTTGGGCAATTTGGCAACTACTGTCTCTGTATCACAACTTGAAGCACAGACCTCTATAATGTATGTGCTTTAACCTATGCTAATGCTGGAGTGTTCTCAGGAAGACCTTGATCCCAAGAAGCCTTAATCACAGCTCTCTGGGAAGATTGTCTGAGATCATCAGTTTGAGGGATGTTCCATTATCCCTTACACCCAACAGTGCAACCAAAATATGCTACAAACTTTAGGAAGTAGAATACGTTCTGGATTACCACTTTCTAACTCTAAAAGACAGAAACCTGGCATCAGTATATTAGTGTCTTCTAATTTCTCTCTCATGAGGATGCACAATATAAAAGGGCTACAGAATCTCTCATGTTTCATTAGTATTATCTAATGCCAGATAAGGTAGATTTAGTGTGTGTGAATGTGTGTGTGTGTGTGTGTGTGTGTACACTGTGTTTAATACTGCAATGATTATAAAATTTTAAGGCCAAACCCTGATATTTTCAAAATACAATTACAAGTTTTAAGGGCTAGTTTTAAACCTTACTGCAGTATAGATGAGGAGATCTGCTTCAAATTACCAGAGCATCACAGAGTTATCAAGCTGTTTTCAGCCTGGCAGAGAGAGTCTAAAGAATTTCTGCCTTGTATATTTTAACTCATTCTATAGCAGAACAGGCTTTATGATGCTGCTAAACTTCAAGAACAATTGCTCTCACAATAACATGAGGCCTTGTTTACAAGAAAAATTTTCCTTTTTATAAGACCTGTAAAAATGTAAATAATCTGGACTAATGAGAACAAATTTTTAATATAAATAAAACCATGATTTTCCAATGGGGCTTTTCATAACATATGCTTATAATTAAGGGAATATCGGACTATGTGAGTACCAATACCAGGAAACACAACGACTCTACAAGATGTAACTTGTTCACTAGATGTCTGTGCTTTCTAATAGTTTATGGCATAAAACATGAAAATAGCTTTGATAGCTCTGATTAGAATATAAACAATATTGTTTTCTATTTATTTGTAGTACCAACAATGTTATTAAAACTGTTTATGCAAGTAATTTTTTAAAACAAATTGATTTAAATAAAATAACACACATAAAGTCATAGAACAGATTCTTCAACCATCCAAGGGATGCTCAATTTTGAGACTCATTTATAATTTCTACAAAGCCAATTAATTATGATTTAATTATGATTTTAATATCCTAAATAAAGCCATTCTAAAAATGGTAGTTATATAGAGAGTAAATTTTGAGGATCAATTTTTATTGTTTAAAGAAATTTCACTTGGCTTACCACATTTATCCTTTAAAAATGACTCTTTATAATAAATAGAGTTGGTGTTATTTGCACTTTATATTGTCTGGCTGATGGCCAGAGAGCTACTGTGTGAGTGCAAGGGATGGATCTCGACTGCTGACCTGCCTCCCAGGCATCTGCACTTCCCATTTAAATCTTCCTTGTCTTACAACTCCTCTGAAAACCTTGCTGACTAGAGGAGGAGTTTTGTAGTTTGTTTGACAAGATAACAGCAGGTGATGTTCACAAAAGAATACTCCTTCGCAATTCTCACTCCTAGCAGTACATCCATATTGCTCTGCTTCTCAAGAAAATCTAACAAAATCTGAGTGTAAAAAATGTTATTAAAGTTGTTTCAGATAGATCTGTCATATTATTAACTTGAAATTATTTATCTTTGCTCCCTTGAATACCACATACAATTTGTTTAGACACTAAAATAATAGAAATTCAACTTGCCAGCATGAGAAGGTAGAGGACAGGCTAATCAATACATTAAATGCTTGGTCTTTAAAAAAGGCACCAAGGCTTCAGATGTGAGTTGGAAAAGATTTTTAGTATAAGAACAATCCAGATGATGGATTTTTTTTCCTTTCAGTAGTGCTGAATCTTGTCCCAGTCTATAATAACCTTGGAGTTTGGTAGAGAGGAGAAAAGAAAACTGGGCAGACAAAATAATTAATGGGAACGTCTGCCTTCCAGCCTATATCTGGGGGTTGCGGCCCAGTAGGAGAAGGCACAGGATGTAAAATAACTAATTTCCCATAAATTCAAGCAAAGGTGATATGAGATATGCTTTGGACTAGTGGTTGTCAATCTCTGGTATTGAGTTTCTCATTTAAAAATCATTATGAACCCCAAAGATTTTCATTATAGGGCTTTTTATATATTGACATTATAAATTAAAACTACAAAATTGTCTAAATCACAAGAATAGATAAGCACCCATTCTATTACCACATAGCGATATCACATGAAATATAGCCTCTGGAAGAGTCCAATACAAAGGGCCATCGCATCTTAGTATTATTATAAAAGTAGTCTGACCTCACAGACCTCCAAAAAGATCTCAGGAACTCTCAGTGTTTCCTAGACCACACTTTGAGAATTATTGCTTTAGAGAGAGCCCTACATATCACAAAAATAAAATAAAACTAAACCCTGAAAACCTGAAGAACAAATATTTTATTTTTCCTTTTGGCTTCGTGAAAAAGATTTTTGAAAATGTGGTAACCAAATGGGTATTACGAGAGAACAAGTTGCAATTAGGACTTGTCCCTAGCCTAGAAGAAACTGGAGATCCCAGGATACAGAGAGGCCAGGAATGTGAGATATATGCAAGAGGCCAGGAGTATTGAGAAAAAACATTGCTTCTGCCCTGAGAATGCAGAAAAGGAGGCATTGCTACAGCTTCAAGTCAGCTGCCTCAATTATCAAAGCGACTGAGTTCATCAGATAACAGACTATGGTACCCCTCATTCCCTCTTACAGTTGTAGATCATTCTATATCTTAGCTTCAGTAGGTCTGAAATCCACAACCCAGACTCAGCTCCTGCTTTGCCCTGTAGCATTAGATCAAGACTACTGTCTAGGGCTTCCCTGAGAGATAGCAGTGTTGCCTCAGCCATACACATCAGTCTCTTGAGCCCTTTGAGAAAAAAGAGACTATGGACATTAAAAGAATTGTAACTTGAAAATATTTCAACATATAGCATGTGGGTTCCTTTCTTCTTTCCCCAAG
>NW_006440642.1:2883234-2893248 GCF_000325575.1 Pteropus alecto | reverse complement strand
CCAAGTTCATTGATGTTTAGATCAGAATGCAAGATATTTGAGGGGCTGCTTCTTCTCTAATGCTTTTATGATCAGCAGCCCTGCTGTGTTCTCTAACTCATCCAGGCATGGGGAAGTCAAAGAAATGAAGTCAGGGCAGATATAGATGTAACAAGGGCTAGGGACCACCTCTGAATTTTCCTCAAGGATTCAGAGGAGTTTATGGGAGAGCATAATTCCTTGTATATACAAGGGGCATAAATATGAGCTAAGAGTAAGTATAGCATGGCCATCAAAATGCCACCAGACACAAAAATTTTCACAGTCACAGTTCACGTTTCACAGATCAAAACAAATATGGTCTTTCTAAGTGCATTTTCATATAAGCTTGAGAAGAATGTGTGTGTGTGTTTTGCAAAAAGGCTGTAATTGTTATACTTGTTCCTCTATAGGCAAGGTATATTTTTATCTCTAACTTCTTTCAAGATTTGCTGTCTTTGATTTTCTGTAGTTTAATTTGATTCGCACCACTGTAGGTTTTGTTTAGTACTTATCCTGACTGCTATTCTCTGTGCTTTCTGAATCTGTGGCTTAATCGCTGTCTAGATCTCTGGCTTTGGAAAGTTCTCAGATATTTTTATTTTACATATTTCTCCTGCTTCATTCTCTTTTTCCTCTTCTGCTTTTTAATTTACACGTGTTATGTATTTTGATTTTTTTTTTTTTTTTTTTTACCATTCTTGGGTGCTATTTTTGTGTTTTTATTTAAATTTTTACTTTTTGCATTTCATTTTGGGAAAGTTAGATTGATACATATTTGAGTACCACTAATTCTATTTCCTCAGCTAAATCCAGTCTACTGATGAGCCCATCAAGGCACTGTTTATTCCCATTACAGAATTTTCAATTTTTGGAATTTTCTTTTTTTAGAATTTTGATATTCCTGTCAATATTACTTATCTAGTCTTAAATATTGTCTACTTTTTTATTAGAGCACTTAACATATATCATATTTTACATTTCCTGTCTTATTATTCAATATTTATGTCGTATCTAAATCTGGTCCTAAAGATTGCTTTGTTTTTTTAGACTATTTTATCTTGCCTTTTGACATACCTTGTAATTTTTTGTTAAAAGAGGAATATGTATTAGGTACTAGGAATTGAGGTAAATAGGCTTTTTGTGTGAAATTTTATGTAAATCTGTCTAGAAATGTTTAAGGTTCTGTAGCTGTAGGGTCCAAAATATTCAAATTCATCTATTATACCTTTTCTTTTTTTTCCTAAATCTCTCTTCTATTTGGGCTTTCTTAAATACTCTTTTACAAAGATAGTCTGCATCTGGCAGAGGTGGAGAAGTCATCTGTAATATGAAGCATTTATATTTTAGTGATCTCATGTCTCTGAGATGTTACCGTCACATGTGTTTCTCCAGTGATATATCTTTTTTTTATCCCTCTTGCCTCCTACTTCTTTCTCTAGCTGTTGTGTTTCCAATATATTTTCATGAAAACTTTACTCCTGTTGACTATATCTCCTTATCCCCAGCCCCTTAGGTAAGACAGGAAGGTTACAAGAGACTAGAGAAGGAGAAATGTTCTTCCTTCAGCTGAGATGGGAGATTATATATATAACATATATAAATGTAAATATAAATATAAACATAAATATAAATATAAATATAAATATATATATAATTTCCACAAGAGAGGGCCTTTGGTATAGAGAAGGCTCTAAGTATATTTTGCAATGATTACTCTTCCTCTGTTCTTCTCAGAACCATTAGTGCATTCTTCTGAACAGTTCACCGTGAGAACCTGGTAAGGCTCCTGGAGCTACATTCCATGAAAGTGTTGGGATTCATTTAAGACTGCGTGTCCATATTCAGCCTCCATCAAGTCATCGAAATTACCATCTGTGTCCCTACCAATTTACGGCTCCGGCAGTTTCAGATCCAGGTGGGCATATTTGAGCTATGACTCTCCATATGTGCATGGCTCTCCAGATTTTTGAGACGACAGATAGCCCTTCAACCTCAGTTCCCTGATAGATACAGTAAGACTCAGTTGTTTTCAGTTTGTCCAGCCTTTTCTTGATTTAAGACAAGAATGTTCATTTCTAAGATCTTTATATTTTGGCACCAGCGTCTCCTCATCGTTGTCCACTAGTTTTGCATTTCTTTACTATCTCCTAATTTCATTTTGTTTCATCTCAGTTAAATATATTTCTACATTTATACTACAGCTTGCCATTAACATACCAGTTAATAACTAATTGAAGGGTGAAAGTAACCAAATCTCATGCTCAATGAGCAAGAAAGATGGAGACTATCATGATTATACCTATCTGACTCTTTTCTTCTTGCTCTTAAGCCATCATGTGTACATCTGAGAGTGACAATTTTTGAAAGAAAACTTCGAAGTAGCTGCCAATTCAAAATCAGGATACGGTGTTTAATATTAGGCAACTAAATCTAAACATGTGTTGAGTAGCTAGAAATCAAAAGGGAACAATTTGTGTGAAAGTTTGAAGACTTTGTAATGAAAGTGAACCTAAAGATATTATCTATAAAGTGGCTAAATTTGATTCACATATAAATTAGGGATGACAAGAATGGACAATATATAAGTTTAATGAGAAACCTAAAAAATTAAGACTTGAAAACACAAAAGAAGAGCATAACCAAGAAATTTCAAAAGGTAAGAGATATTGGTTTTTTTTATATATCTGGATCCATACAAAGAATTTCTTAAATCATCATGTGTAGTCAACTGCCCACCTTTTACACTCATAAGTGGAAATTTTTCATGTACACATGAACCTTTTCAATTTACTTTGTGCAAATTTTGTATATTTATTATTCTTTACAAAAATAGTATATGTTTATGCATATGCAGAGAAACATGAGAAAAAAAGACACAGTAATCTGTGTGGGTGTGTTTAATTTTGGATTTAGAATTTAAATGGTGTACAAATAAAATCAAGTTTTAAAATTCTGTCTTCACATTTATTACAGCTTGGGGGGATTCAGTAGACTTCTCACTGGCTCATTAGTGGTACTTATGAAACAAGAGCAATTGAAAAAGAAAGAAACAGCTGTTTGGAAATGCAAGGAGAGAAATTAGAGCAGAAATGCAGGTAAAATATGGGCACTTTGAAAATAATTGTAGTGACATCAAAGAGGTAAAATTTAAACATTATTTAAAAATACCTTGCAAACTGCTTTAAAACTCTGGGATTCTGAGTCAATAATGAGTTTATGCATCATCTCCTCCAAATGTAATTGAAACGTGAACTCTATATAAGTTATTCATTAAAAACCCTATCCTATTTTCGAGTATGAAAATAATTTCTCTTCAAGAGTCGGCACTTTAGAAACAGAAGAGAGTCACTAGGACCATCAGTGTTTTGATTCATGAGTTAAAAAATGTCTTGTATGAGGGGACACTTGTCTCATTCAGCTGCTACTTTAATTGTGGACGAAAAACAAATGGGGCAATAACAGAAGAAAGATTTTGTTTTTTTTAATTTCAGGATGGTGATATTTATTTGCATATACTTTATGTAAGAGAAAGTGTTTTAAAAATTGTAATTATACTCACATTTGATTTCAAAGTAGATTTCCAAGTTTACTGTCTTGCACTATTTGAATTTTTTTTTTTTTTTTTTTTTAGTTCAGCTCAAACTCCACATCTCTGGAATCCAAGTCTGCTGTTTCTGACTCTAAATTCCTCAAAGCTATTTATTTTCTGAACTTATAGCATCTTCTCGCTCTCATGACAGGGTATGACGACTTTAATTATGTGACATGCGAACCAAAAAGTAATTAGGTTGACTTTGCGTTATGACATCTGAACAGAAAAAAAATTATAATATATTTTAACTTTGAATGAAGCAGTAAGAATCCTATAGTTGTTTAAACAAATGTATGTCAGTAAAAGTAAAATATGGAAAACTCTTTTCAAACATAATTTACCTTTTACAAAATTCTGTTTGATGATCCATTCATGTATACCATTTTCAGCAAGTCAAGCATTTCAGATTATTTCCATGCATATGGAGAATCACTTGTATCTTCATTAAAAGTTTCAGAATCTGAAAGTTGTTGAATAATTTAATTGAGAAGCAAAAATAAGCGGTGCCCATTGTAAATGTATATCTCCCCCTTTCTAATGATGAATCTATACTACTCAATGAAAGGACCATCCTATACAGACATTTCATTAGTAGTAAATGAAGCACATTTATAGAAAATCAAGAAAATCATAGTGCTGTGTGGGAAAAATAGCACTGAACCCTACCTTGTTAAGCCTACCACATCCAATCCAGCTCCCCAGGGTTAGGTGTCCATATTGGGAATTGAATTCAAGCCCCATGTATTTATAATCATCCCTTTGCAAGCCATTATTGTCATCTATTTCCTTCAGTGACTTGAAAAATGATATGCAATGAAGAAATATATTTAAGAATTTTGCAATCTCCATGGCCAAATATTATTTTTAAATCATTTATTATAAAGAAAGACTCCTTAGATACAGGGCTCAAGGTAACAAAAGATGATACTTAAACAGAGCACCTAAAATTAGGGGAGAAAAATAATTTAAAGAAAAAATTAATTTTTGGGACAACATTTTGGCAAAATTCTTTGTCTGCTATGTTGGTATATGACAGAGCAGCAGCCAATCTGATGTATTAATTGTCTTTGCCCTGGTTCTGCAGCTCATGCAGAGCATTCTCCTTTTTAATGCATTTGCTTTATTGGGTTATAAGATAAAATTATAAAGTTATTTGCAATTCGTTATAATTCAAATTGGTTAAAATTATCTTTTCTCAATATATTAAAATGTTATGATTGCATAACATAAAATCAATAGACTGATATCGTTTTCCCCAAGAAGCAGGTATCACAGCAAAATCTTCCTCGCATTTGAGGAAGCTTAGGCATTTTGAAAAGAAATCATCAGCAAAAGAAGTTTATCATGGTTAAGCAGAAAAGTGGGCAATACTTAAAGTTAGATAATTGCTTGCTTTGCATTTTTGTGTCTAATTTCACCCTTTTGATATCCTAAAGAACTTCTTAATTCCTATTACCTCCCCTAAACTCCAAGAGCAGCTTCCATAATAATTCGTATCATTATAATTCTCTGAAAAGGAAAGATTAGGAAATAAGCTCTATAGAAAATAACTAATACAAAATTCCAAATTTTGACAGATATTATTCATTCATTTCATTACACACTGAAATGCACACATGCATTTCAGTGTGTAATGAATAAGATGATTTCAGTATCATCTTATTAGGACATAATTTATAGCCATCTATTGACCAATAGATTTGGAGTTAGTGAACTTGGTAAAATTAAATGTAGAAAAATTTATGATATATTTTTCATAGAATTACAAAGAGAAGTTTGGATGTAGATTCTTTATTCCATCCTATTCAAAATATGCTATATCTTGGCTTTTGGTTTGGATGAAACAGTGTTTTATTTTGTTTTATTCTGTTCTGTTTTGTTTTTTCTCATTGTAACTGAAGTCGTAACTGTGGGAAGCCAGCCCTACGATAGCTATCTAGTGAACACAAGATAAAAATTTATCTGAAAAATTTATCTGCTATAAGAAATAGCAGTGTCAAAAATTATAAAACATGAAAGTCCATGTGAGTATGTTTGAAACTCATAATAAAATGAAGCCTGAATCTAGCCAGTCCTGATTTTTTTAGTTATGTGAACCATATCCTCTCACCCCCAAAATAGTTTTGCTCATTTTCTGCCACCCTGAATAAGTAATGAATAACACTACTTATTTTTGTTAGTTTCTTCCTACACAAATATGACATTTTAATTTAGTGTTTTCTTTCTATACTGTAAAACAAATAAGTGGATAAATAAAGTCATAACTGCAGAATGTACTGAGATCTAGGATTGGTAAGATTTAATTCTCATTATGTGTTATTAGCTTCTCTTGAAAATACTTTGTAGAGGAGTCTATCTTAGAAATATAAAATTCAAAATTGTTTTTTTCATCTAAGATTCGAGTCTTTCATATGGCTATGGTAGGAATCTATTTAGAATTCACCACAGGTTTTCCAGCAGTCTAGGTGGCATTATTTTATGCACAATTGCTGTATAAAAAGAAAATAGTAAAAGATGATAAAGCAGATTTTATGTAACATTTTATTAACTTTCTTAAATGACAATTTGTGAATAATAGGAAAACTAGATTTCCTGTATTTTCCATCATTATAGAAATGGGATAGATATTTCCTTCTCATTTAATTTTTAACCAGAATGACTTTTATTATTGTTATTTTTAATGACCATATTTTTTAATGTGAGCACCATGACCACGATATGTTCAACAAATCTCTCCAACTGTATTTCTTTCTTAACAATGGCTTAAAACCAACTGGATTAGTATATTTAACACATATTTCTGATTTTTGTATGCATTAATTTTGAAAAATGATAGAATTTCAGTGTATGCATTTTTCAGTTTCTTGAAAGCAACCATATATATTTTGTCAAAATGTTCTCTTTTTTCTTTAATTTATTTAAGAATGGAAGTAATTAGATATTTGATATAATAGAATAAGAAATATGTCTTAGTAAAAAAAATATCAAGAACCTGATTTTTATTATATACTCGATTACCAGCAAAGGAATTGTTTTAGGTATTTTCTAATCTTTCGTTAATTTACATACCACTGAGATGTACATTTTCTTTGAGCAACATTTTTCCTGAACAGTGCTACCAAATGTTAAATTCTGTGTTATATATATTTATCCACTCCTCACTACAAAACTGGTGAAGCTACTTACTGGTTAACATTTATTTCAAGGACAAATCAATTCAATGATGTCCTGATACAGAAAAAATAATATTTGATTAATTATACACAGAAAAACCATCATATGGTAGTGATGGGTTGCGAGAGATTGGGAATTGAAAGAGTTCATTTCTTGTTGACTCTGAGCTTTCATTGTGAATCAGCTAAGGTGTTCTGATTATCAGTCACTAATGTACTTTGGCTGATGAATTATACATTACCTAGATTATTGCTAACTGCTCTGCCTGGGGAAAGAGACTCCTAGGATCTCACTTTCATTAAGAGCCCATTGACCATAATATTGTCATTCGTCCTCTTCCACCTACTAGGAGCTGAAGAATATTTTGAGTAGCACAAATGAGCACTCTAGCATCTGGGGTACATATCGGTAACCTAAAACAAAATGTTAAAAAAAAAAAAACACGAATAAATTGGATAAAAAATAACTGAGGGAGATTTATGTGTTTTTCCTATTAATTTCAAATTGTTAATATTTAATACTTGCATATTATATTGTATAGTGTAGCAAAATATTGTAGCTTAATAATTTCTTCACAGCCATTTCACAGAAATTATATAATCCTGCATTGACTTTAACAACCATAAACTAGGAGAAAAAAAGAATAATGAAATGCAGAGCCACTGTTAGACTGAGCAAGAGGATCCTTTTCCTGGCACCTGTATTTTATTTAAAAGGATCTGTATATCACAAACAAAGAAATCAGTCTTTTAAAAAACAAATAAAACCAAAACAAAAAAAGAACATAAACCATGGGACCTGTGCCTTGGGATCTGGTGCTCAGTGCAGCTAGGGCGCAATCTGTGTCCTTCAACATTCGTTCTCGTGAACAACTTCCTCAGGTTCCAGAGGAATGCTTCCTCACTTGTGCTCTGCGTCCTCTGGTAACTGTGTCCTGAGACAGCAGGATTTTAATTGTGCCAATATGTCGGAGATGACAATGCTTCTGACTACAAAGAACATTTGAGTGGTGGGATTTCTTTGGAAAAAAGAAAGATAAGTTATATTTTGTTTATGTTCTAATTTGTGGTCCCAGAGGAACTCACAATTTAGTATTAATAGCAGTGTAGTATGAAGGACATATTTTAGTATTTAATAATTTGTATCAATCTTAAATTTATATATATGCATGTGTAGGTACAACATGCATGGAGTCTGATACTTTTTCTCCATATTACTGTATGAAACTATATACTGCTTTAAAATAGTGAAAATTGTGGTACAGTGATAGTTACTTGTTTTATAAAATTAAATTAATTGTAGTATTTACTGACCTGTAGTATTTACTGTAGTATTTATAGTGTTTGAAGAAAATACATAAAATACATTTATTTTCAGATTTAAAGATTATTACGCTGAAAGAGCGAAGTTTATCCAAAGTGATTCAGAAAGTTCATCTTGTCATTATTTTCAATAAAACAAGATATGTAAAATATTGACTATAAAAATAAAATTTGTAATTTGACAAAATGAATATAAGAAAAATAATTTATGTGGAATAATCATATACTAATTTCCAGAATATATATGAATTTATTTGATCACTTATCAAAACATTACCAGTGTTCAGGAAATGGCATACCGATATATAGAAAAATAATTAAATTCATTACCTTTGAGACTTTGTTTATTTTAGTTATAAAACTAAAGCTTTATACATATTTTTTAAATGTGTCAGTGTGAAAATATTTTTAAGATAAGTTAGAATACAGTACAATTAATGGTTTCTTGGTTAGATTTATATCTTTACATATTTAGACATATGGTCTAAATTGAGATGTACATACTTATTTGCACTCCTGCCTGGGCCCCACAAAAATTAGTGTTAGTCTTGAAAGAAGAGTAATATTTTATTTATACTTTCTTTGGAGAAAAGGCAGTTCATTATATATCAAAATGACAGCTGTGTAGAGGAAGCACAATTTGAATAGAATCTTAATGGGTTTGGAGAACAAATGAAGAGAAGACAGAAGATGATTCAGGAGAAAGAAAGAATCAAATCACACATATGGAAATGACCAGATATATCCACAGGAACTAAAGAAGTTGCCTGCTACTGGAGTTACTTGTTGATTTACAATAGGACCACAAGGCAAACCCTTTCAAAAAAGACTCTTCAAAGGCAGGCAGCGGAGTTTAGAACAGATGCAGTAGTATCGCTTACAAAAATTAGAACTCAAATCATAATTCAGAAATTTGAAATTATGCATTTCCACATATAGCCCATTATCGGAATTTTTTGAAAGATCAATTTCACACTTTAAAAGAAAAAATCTGTCCCTCTAGTTCTTCCCATGATGCTTTGCATTTGGTAATGATTAATGTATAAAAGGTTGTTAAATAATAAAGTAATTAATTATACTATTACCTTGTTGAAAGAAGATTTTAAACATTCTAACGCTGATGTTGCCACGAGACTTTATTTCTAACTAAAATGTGAATTTCTCAGAAGTGAGCAGCAATTATTTCAGTTTGTGCAGTGGATTTATTCATTTGCCAATTGAAGAATATTTGTATTGTTTCCAATTTTGAGCAATTATGAATAGAGCTTTCCTGGCTTGAATAGTGTCCTCCAAAAATTCATGTTTATTCAGAACCGATAAATGTGACCTTATTTAGAAATAACGTCTTTGTATATGTAACCAAGTTAAATGAGGTCATACTAGATTTTGGTGGACTCTAAATCCAATGATTGGTACGCCCTTGACAGGAGAGGGAGATTTAGATATATAGGGTCAGAAAGGTCACACACAGGAGGGAAGGGCATGTGGAGACAGAGACAAAATTTGGAGTGATGAAGCTATATAGACCAAGGCAAAGGAATGTTGGCAATCACACGAAGCTAGGGAGAGGCAAAGAAGCTTTCTTTCTAGAGCTGACAGAAGAGGACTTTTAGCATTCAGATCTATGAGAGAATACATTTCTGCTATTTAAGTGACCTAGTTTATAGTAATTTGTTATAGCATCACCATGAAACTAATACAGAGCTGCTATGCTAGATCACTTGAATATTTGTTTCGCTTTTGTAAGAAATTGTCAAGCTGTTCCTTATATAGCATTCCCATCTGAAATGTGTAAAAGTTCTATTTCCTCTATATCCTACTCAATACATAGTATTGTCAATTTTTCAATTTTAGCAATTCCTGTAGATTCGTAATGGCATGTAAACATACACCTGCAATTTTAAT